>NC_056750.1:436023011-436078011 GCF_019279795.1 Protopterus annectens | reverse complement strand
ATGGCTCACATTATCTGGATTATATCGTGATCATGTTGATAGTGGCAGCAGAGTCTATTGATACATGACTGTTTGGAGAGTGGGTGTCTGTGCCCAGCAGAGCTCATGGTCCTGGTGGATATGTGAGTATATACCCAGAGAAGGAAACAGACCTGTAGACACTTGCATCATCTGTAATCAACTATCAGGATGTGATGTGCTCCTCACAGGAGGATTGCTGCTAAAGGTAGCTACAATGTTTCCGTAATAGCCAGTGTTGTCACATCCATAACATAAATATTTACATGTGAGCATCACTGTCTAAAACATCTTCATAAGCAATAAGTAAACTAAATACAGTACTTGGTACTTGTAGTACTTAATACTCATACAGGCATGTCCACTAGTCAGCTACTGGTGTTTACTAATGTCAGCTTTGTGTATGTGGCCATCCTGGGGGAATGTAATCTGCATGCCATGTGCACTGCCAAACCCACCTAACACCACACCCCACACATTGTCTGGGATGCAGCTACAGGGGTAAGCTGGAAGGCAGTCCAATCTACAGCCATGACTGGACAGTCATGAGGTGTAGGTTAACACATGCATCTCATCATTACAACCAACACATACCCTTACCAGAACACAGTAAGGACACCCACACACACACTACCGGAAATCACACACATTCACAGACACTTCTAAGTATCTGGCCAAACAAGTGACCTCCCAAGCTGGAAGAGACCGACAATGAAATACACAAACTGTATGACATAGTTTGCATAATTGTGCCACACCTCAGAACACGTGGCCAGAAACATGCCCAACAGTACTCTCTAGCACTATGTTACACACAAACCTATACAACAGCATACATACTGTCAAGCTGCCTGTCGGCCATGATTAGCCACATACCCATACACTCAGACCACCTTTTGAACTATACACATGGCTCTGGCATATTCCATGCTGTTATGCAGGACCTGTGATGGAGTAGCCCGGATTGAATGGAAACACATGTAGGAACCGTCAGATCTTGTACCATGCAGGTATGTCCCAAGGCCTGGGTAGCATTCTGCCATTGCCCAAAATGATACTGCAGTACAGGGACAAAAGGATTGTATTCCACAATTGTCTAATGTAGTGGTGCAAGTCAAAGGGTATCCATTATCTGTCTGCCTGGGATAACATGGTTGACAGACCATGATGCTTTGCCAAAGAGGGCCTGCACCTGTCACCCCTGGGAATCTGGATACTGCCTAGGGCTCATGCTTCCCCTATAGTGCCTTCATCATGCACAGTTCAAGTGAAGGTCCACTGCTGTTACAGGGACAGCCAAGCAATTAACTGCTGGTCTCACTACACAATGATACATGTCAGAAACACTATATGGACTCACATATGTCAATTCCTAACATGGAGAACATATCTGTGCAGTGGCTGAGACATGTTTCAACGTTCTGGAGAGCACACCTGCATGATCATGTTATAACATACCTCACCTCTTGCCCATTACCCTTTATTGGAACACATGGGCCGCAGGTGTGTCCATATTCCTGAAGGATATGCACACCCCCACGCTAGTTGCACTTGCATAACTTCAGATGCATTATGCTGAGCAACTACCTTTGTGCCAAAGTGGAATTCAAATTGCACCTTGCGATAGATCACCCACCATGCCATGGATTTCCCAACTGTCATAATGTGCTATATGGGGAAGATTAGGTTTGAGACAGAAAACCATAAGAATGGCTACTCCACTATTCCATTATGAACTGGGAAGACTCCTCATGTACCAACAACTGCTCTCAATGCATGTTGGATTCCATCAACCCCAATGACTGGGATCACAACAGTCACACAAACAGGGCTAACAGTATGCTACACATAATCAGTCTCCAAAGCCAATGTTATGCTTCCTAACAGCAAAGTGGTGACTGTCATGGCACCCATGCAGATGGACAATGCATGTGCAAATGCTGAAACCTATACAAATGAACCTTAAGCAGACACGTATGTGCAGTAATTGTGCCATTGAAACAGAACCAAGATTCAACCAAACACAAACAAGAAGGCAAACTGGTGGTACCATGCTTTAAACTGTACCACAGAAGGTAGTAACTGTTGCAAGAGTGAACACACGAGTGTAGGTGATCCCTGGTCAGCCTCAGTAAGATGCAGATACACCATATAAAACCACACAAAGCTACTGTGAAACTAATCAGCCACATATTATGAGACCAACCACAGAGCATTCTATAGCTGTGTCATTAATCATAACGGCAGTGACAAGACCTGCCGTGCTGCACAGCACTATGGTATGTGAAGTACTGCACCTACAGAAATAGCACCTGTTTATCCAACTAGGGTCTTGGAGAACCTAAACCCACTCCCACCCCCCAACAGGTACACATAGTTCTATATCCATGTAGACTACAGAGCCCCTGTAATAACAACTATGCAGGTACAAGCTGCACTCTCTAAAGCCATACATACAGCTTTCATGGGACCTGTCAACATCCCAGGGTGTATCCTACACAAATGTAAGAACAATCAGCTCTCCACATACACATCATGTTCAATCATAGCTCCATGTCAGGCTGTGTACACACTGAATGATGCACAGCAACAGTTAACACACCCCACAAAGGGGGAGACACCATTGATAATGGGAAATAGTGCACTACTACCCTGCTGAGTCTGGTCTGTAAGGCCATGAACCGTGATCAACATATTTGGTGTATTCAGTACAGACGTAGATGACAGTAAGGTTGATTCACACAGCATATCATGACCTTGCCAGGTCTTAGGACACCATCACCCATACTGTGTTCCAGCTACACTCAGTAAACTAGGTGTATACTCCTATGTCACAGGAGTGGGGGACAACTGGACTGCTGGCAGAACCAACACTACAGAAAGCTATCTGACTAATACACTCACATCAAACCAGTGCCAGCCACAGTAATACAGGGTTCATTCCTGGTACTCCCCCTCCGTTATCTATACCACACAGACTAACAGAGAAGGCATCTGCCTGTTGATGTTTGCAAATGACTATGAACTAGGAGCAATAGTTGACTCAATGTGTGCTGCGTTCAACATACAGAAGGGCCTTTGTGTGTCAGATGTGTGGTGTGAGATGTATGGCCACAATCTGACAGCTAAGTATTGCACTGTCATCTCCTATGTTAAAAACCCTGTACCCATGGACTACGATCAAGGCAGCGGTCAACGTAATTGCAACTGCGTGTGTATGGGATGCAGCTGGACAGCAGTCTTTCCTTTTATAGTTACTTCACCACACCAGTCAGGTAGTCGTATGTGGCACCCCTAATCATGAGGGTGCCATCCATGAATATAGAGACAATTGTGTTCAGCCATACTCAACACTCATGTGACCAATAATAGATCACATATTTCCTTTAAGGGTTATTGCCCATGTGTATATGGCCCTACACTGCCCTTCCCAATCCCTAGCTTCACTATGTAGCATGCAGCCTACCCTGAATAAAGCTATGTCCAACTCAGAGATGTTGGACATGCTACACTTAACACATCCTGATCCCAAATTAACACATACTTCATGGACATTCTCCTTTCTAGTACAAGGATCACAACATGCCTGAAAGATCTCTGTCCCATACACTTTACATACTCTTGCCATACTATGCATCCCTGTCCAGTGAAGCTGCACATCGCCCCTCTCTGTGACATGGTGTGATGACCACACGCCAAATATATCAGTAACCCTGTGGATCAGTTCTGTGGCACTGCTTGAAATGGCAACTAAAACTTACCCATCTGTTGCCTACAGCTAGGTAATCTGTCTACCAAGACTCATAAATGGCCCAGGGCATATAGCCTACTAGTTCACTATGAGAATACATGCTACAGTTGATCTCCAACCCTGCAAATACCATCAGGTTAGCTACTGTCCCATGTGTTTCACATGTGCAACACAAGCAGTACATGGCAGGATGCTAAACAGCTGTACAGTGCCATGAAGATGTATATGGCAAAACACATACATGTAAAACATTCTGTGAGCAAGTCTGCAGGGTCACAGGTCACGTCCCTAAAGGCTATGTATGATTATATATGCGACATGCACAGCATTAAGGTCGATTGCATTAATGTGAACACATCCAGGCATGTGCCAATAGGTAAAGACACCAGTACAGGCAAACAGACATGCCCAAGTCAAGACAACATCCACATGGAGTATGAGCAATGTCATCACATGACACACATATATGGTGATAACATCACATTACCAGTAAGTGTCAAACGTGTGTGACAAACATGTCAGTGGTGTTAGTGTCATCTAGATTTGCAAAGACTTATTTGTAATCTTAAGTGATATACATGTATGCTCAGCTGTACTTATCTGCGAGTTACTGTGACCTGTCTCCATCATTAGGTCTTCCAGATGTTCCACATAGCAGGCTGCCAGCATACACCCACTTGGAAGATGAGGTCCACATCCCATACCTCCTTGACAACCATTCAACACTCTTCAGCCATGTGCCACAGGATGCACAGCAGCGGGATGCCCTGTGAGAGGAACTCCGCAGAAGGGTAAATGATGGTGGTCACAATTGCACCTATCAGCAGGTGCACTGACACTGCACCAACCTCATAAGATGGGCGAAACAGCATGCTAATGCAATCGCCAGGGAACAAGGTGCAACAGGTGGGGGGCCATTCACCCAGCCCACACTCTCACATACCGAGGAGCTACTGGCCAACCTGGATACACCTGCAGACCTCCATCCACAAGCTTTAGCTGGTATTATGGATGTGGGTGTCTCAACCACCGAGCCTGGGGTTGCCTGGTAAGTCAGTGCTGGACATATAACAACTATATTTCATAGTTACATGTGTTACTGTACAATATGTAATGTAACATCATATGCATGGCATGTATGCACACATGCCACATACTATAGTCTGCTACTCTACGTATGCAGACATGTGCATACTCCATAGTATAGTGTATTGTGCTGGCTTATGTGCTAACATGGACATTGCACCTTATAGCCATCACACAGGTGTGGATAATGATCTTACTGCTGCAACACTCCTATTTAGGTACCTCTGGCGTTTTGCAGCGACAGCAGCCTGTGTCAGGTGAGATTATTATTTACCAGGCTTGGTAATACACAGATCATATTAATTGCATGCCATCTGTCATAACACACATACACAATGTTTGGTGGTCCTGTTAAAAGACACTGGTCAGACCTGCAATGCATCACAGTGGTTACCCATGTGAAACAATTAGATCTACACTAAACCTTCCAAACTGTCATTGCCAGATGTGCAGACAATTGTAAATACAATGGTTCAGGTGTTTCACTGTAGGGACAGGTACTACATATCAGCATTACACATGTTGGGAATACAAACAGTACTGTACAGAGAGCATATGTGTGCACACACTCTAAATGTGTTTGAGCTGAAGTATGACCGGCCCCACAGGATACACCCTTGTGGATTATACCCTTGCTAGGAATGTCACACAATGTCATGTGCTATCTGACATGTCCATGACATGTAGTGGGCTGACTGCAACACTGCTCAACTATCCTACAAAACATCTCACATCCCATACATACCACTCTGTCTGCATAACCCTGTCCTCAGTGGAGCATATGACATCTATGGGTGTATGTCATATGGGATAACACGGACATGTGAAATAGATGGCCATCACAACCATTGAACAGAACATGTGTACACATGGCCATGGAGGATGGTTAGAGACATGAAGCAACACACAGAAGTGATGTACATGTGTGTACACCCTGTTGTACAATGGCTCGACACGATACAACTATGGCCTTTGTGTAATGGTGATAGTGCAGATGTGAAACACTAAACATCATACAGACCTGTGCACAGATTGTGTAGGCATAACATGAAACCACCACATAACATGTCGAACAGTGAGTCATGACATGAAAGCATACACATATACAGTATCCAAATACATACATGTGTTGCATAACATACACATACAACCACACCAGGCCACAGATACAGTACATTTACCTTGCTGGTGTCAGACATTACTGTCATGCCTGCTTCTCATGTGTGTGAGGTACACAGATGGTATGTGGGACACAGTACTGCTAAGGTAGCCATGTGTGGGCATAGTTGCCAGGCATCAGTAATATGGTTGCAGATGGGCAGGGGTGTCATCCATATACCCTTCTGTGACCTGTGTCACACATTCCACATTAGGGTTTAGTGTGTATACACCTCAGTGACGTGGGTCACATTCCACATTAGATATGTATTGTATGTGAACACAGCCATGGCTATGAACTGTGTCAGTAACTCGCACTGTATAGCAATAGTGAAGCCACATGATGCCATGCAATGGCTATACACATCAGCTCAATGTGCAGTATGTCACTGCATATTTGTAGGACGGACAGACAACATTGCATCAGCTGAAGGCCCATGTTAGTATAGCACGTCATTGCATTGGTACACCATTACCGTACTGTAGATTGGAAAGGACACCATTGTGTTACACAGGTATGCATGTCATTCAAAACATCAGCAGAAGACATGTCATACTACATGTGATTGGCAAGGTCATACGCCACACATCAGGCCGGTGTATTGTAAACCTGTGCTGGTCTGTGGCACCCTTGCAAAGTATGGACAGCCATGTCAAACATGTGTACAGCCACATGCACAATTGTCTGTAGACTCAGCTCAGGGGTAGGCGGAATAATGTTAAACAGACATTCACTGCTTTGGGGGAGATATGCAAGCTAGGGCTCAGGCAAACATAGTATTCAGTCGACATACCCTTCTGCTCATTTCCTCACACATAGGGGCAGTGGCCAACACAAAGCATCAGTGGCAGATGTACAAAGGTCAGCGATGGTCTGTTAGCATGTGGTGTAGGTTGCACACACCATGGCAGTGCGGTGCAATAGTGCACAGTGCATGCATTGTGTTGCAGGTATGGGGCATAAGCTACTAACACAAATTTTGCAATACAGGTATTATGCTAACCACCACTATAATTGTGTAAGGTGCATGCAGTCTGCTATAACACATGCATGCTGTTGTGTGCAACTCAGGGATGTATGATAACTACTACTATAATTGTTTAAGCTGAATGCCATCTGCCATATCAACTGCATGTTGCATGCCGTTTGGTGCCATAGCATGTGGCTGTGTGTGTCGGTGTGGTATAACTTGTAATGTACAGTCTACACTTCAGAGGTGTTGCTGTAGGTGCGTTGCCCTCCTGCGGTCCACCTGATGTTAGTGTCCCCACAGACTAGCAGTGATTATGAAAGTATGATTGAGGCACCAGGCAGGGATGTCAGGGGCCGAATCTGTGCCACTGGTTGCCATTCCACCTATACCCCCCTCATCCTCGCACACAGTTCCCCTGCCTAAACATACCCCATCACCACTGGCCATAGAGGAAGGACAGTTGGCGGGTGGTAGCATGGAACAGGGAAGTGTGGAGACTATGGAAGATGTGCCTGCACACCATGATCCCAGTCAACTGACTGGTGATGTCCCACACAGTCATGTGCCCAGTGCTGCTCATAAGACCACCACTGGCCAACATGCCCCTGCGAGACAAAGCACATCAGCTGGAGTCACCAGATGCATGTTTCGGGCTGTAATGGAGGCACAGGCATGCATGTGCTGAACGGCACAACAGAGAAGGTCTGAGGTTTCAGAGGTCTGCTGTCCATTCATTAACTGACAACATACAGGCAATTGCAAATTCTCACCATCATCTTGCAAATGTTTTGGATAGACAATTGGGTGACATGGTGGGAGTCCTTCACTGTGGCATGCCAATCCTTGAGAGTGGAATGTAACAGTGCTGCAACATCTGGTGGGAGCGAGGCGTCGGGCACATGGATGTAGGTCAGCTACATCACCTGTTGAAAGTCTACGTGAAAGTCTACGTGAACATGCTACTGCACATGCCCACTCCCATAGTGGCGACAGCAGCAGCAGTGCAGCTGGTGCTGGGCAGTCCAGACCAGGACACAGCAGGCCATATGCACGTGGTCCTGGATGGCCCAACAGGGACATGATTCCAGTGGACATGTGTTAGACAGTACCCAATCTGGACCTCTGCCTGGTAGTGCCCGTGCAACCCCTGGCAGGTGCAGGTCACATGGCTGGACATAGTGAACTGTGAAACCTGCCTTGTACAGTCTGCAGCTGTCAATAATACCCCTGTGTAGGCCAGCCACAAGCCAGACCTGTGTGCATGCATACACACACACACACACACACACACACACACACACACACACACACACACACACACACACACACACACACACACACACACACACACACACACACACACACACACACACACACACACACACACACACACACCAGAAACAAATGTAGGGCACCTCAATACACACACACACGCATAACATCCATGCACACCCAATAATATCATGGGCCCTAACACACACGATGTCATCCAATGGTGCAGTCTAGGCCTCTGGCAAACATTATCACCCTGTGCATATGATGATGCTTGTGCCGCATCCCTGTCATCCACACCATCTGTGCAGGGACATGCTCATAATGGTCTGATGCACAGGGTGAACATACTAGGTAGACAATTGTAGATTAATATTGTTGAGTAGTGTTGACAGGCAGAAGACATACCATGCATTACAGTTTTAGAATGCATTTTGTATGTTTGACAGTATGTATCATGTATAACACTAACAGCATGTTGATCTTGATATTCTGCCTTCCTCTTTCAGGTGCAGTTGCATGTGCCAGGGGATGTCAGTGTTTGCGGTTAGTGTCCCATATGTACATGTTGACTATTTACAGGTCTGTATGACAATACCTGCATGCACTTTGTAGCTTCCACATCACAGTTATCTCCCATGTTTCAATTATGTTTACTGTTCTAATGATTCAAGAGCATGACAGCTGTGTAGTGATGTGTTCAGAGCAGTCACATCCATAGTGGGCAACATCACAGGTCTAGTTACCTGGAGCGGGGAGGAGGTAAAAGAGTGGTATAGTAGATGACAAGGCTAAAGGCCAGTGGAAATAGTGGCTTCTCACTGGGAAGCAGTAATACCCGCTGCCATGACAGGATGCAAACACAGACACACCCACACACTCAGGGATTCACAGACACAGTAAGACACACTGACACACACACAGTTGCCAGTGTTCAGATGAGAACCCATGCCTATGTGCAAATCATCATTATAGTACTACACAATTACAAGACATGCCACAGAGATTACACATGTACAGGTAGTCGGAATGGCCTAAGATCAAGGACATCGACAGGGATATTACAGTGCAGTGAGTGTATGTGGGGAGGGGGTTTCATCAGTAGGCTATGTAACAATAAGTCCCACCCCAGAGTGTACATGTTAACAGGTGGTTAGAATGCCCATTTAAGATTGACTATATCAACAGGGATACTAGATTGCATGGAGTGGATGGGGGGAGGGGCATTAACATTTCACTATGGTAAAATGCAGCCTCACTCCAGGGACCAGACAGCCCCCGCCCCACACACACAGTGGCATTCACAAAGATATACACCTATGTCACACAGACGTTTGACATGTGTGAGGTTCAAACACCTGCCTATGCCTTTCTTTCTACACTTCACTCTGTACTGATAACAACAGTGTTCAGGAAAGTGAAAAATATGTGGGATGTATTCCCAACCATACATGACGTATATAAACACACCCACACATGCCAGTACTGTGAATCAAACACCTGCCTATCTCATGATACATATTACAGAAGTACAGCACTATCACATTCGCTACAAAATGTACCAACTCTTTCTTTTGCCAACTGTGCTGATATATGCACAATATATGCACAGGGGAGGTATTACTGTTACAGGTGTCAAGAGGTTTGCCTTCAGTGTCACCCTTACTGCATTCTACATTGTCTTCCACTTCAATTAACAAAATCAGACCTTAGCAGTTGCACAGGTTATTGTAGGAATGGTTGTAACACACCAGTCAGCTGTCCTCAGTGATCATTCATCTGCAAGGTAGCCCCACCACTTAGTAGTCCTGTCCAAACATCTGTCCATACCTCATGTACAGCTTACTGTACTTTGAGCATATCACCATATACAGTTGGCAATGTTGAGACTGTATTGCAACAGTATGATGTACTAAGGCAGTCACCATCAAACAGACACTACACATGCATGTAATCTAAACAAACCAATAAATGTACACATATGTGGTCTACATCAGTAAGTGGACTAGCAGGTCAAGAGGATACATTCCATACCTTCCTCACGCCATGCGTGAAACATAGCAGAGCATTTTACCATAATGGATGTTGTATTCATGTACTGGTAGGACACAACCACCTTCACAGAGTAGCCAAGGGTACATATATGACAAAAGCACATATCAGCAAGACACAAACCGCATTATTCCATGTCATGCTCCTACAAACTGTTACTTGATGCCATGGTGAAGCCAGGGCACTGTAATGGTCAACAGTGAGCACATCATATTTGCCACACACACCTCATGTTTACTGGAAGAGTGCCAGCAATGTGCTCTGTAAGAGCTTAGCAGTACACTCATTCAAGCATGTGCGAGGTCTGTGGCTTGTCAAAATCTCACCCCAGCACGTACTAGCTATTGTGGTACTATGGCTAATGTCCAGACAGCACAAAGCATGCTTGGCTTGCAATTGCTGACATGGGGTATATGTAGGAGCTGTGGGCACACATGGCTGTACATGTCATGAACATATCACCTGTGACTACCCGAGAACATGCAGAGCACAGCTGGATTTCCAAGAGTCTGTCAATACAGGCCTTGTGTAGGTCCTATAATCCTGTTATTTGAGTATATTTGTAGGCATTGCATTAGGTGGACATGTCTAATGACATACATGCCACAATGGTTGTTGTATGATATAGGTGTCATGGGTGACCAGTAGAGGGAATATTACCTCTATTAACTTAGATAGCATGCTAACATTACTTAAGGTTTGATATCTGCCATGTGCATGTGTGCAATGACTGTAGCCACCTGTATGTAGGAAGGATAACAAAAGCTATGGTAATGTCATTTATGTTTGTACGAGTGTGGGATGTACATATCCAAGGCAGGTACAGTTAGATCATATCCAACCATGAGGGTGCTGTTTACTGGTGTACAGCAACAGTCGACTTTTGTTAATGCTGACAACATCTGAGGGACCCTGGTATGTGTACAACTGAGCTGGTTACAAACAGTGGTATTACTGCATTGCATAACACATTATGCAGCTGTGTCTGTACATGGGTACTTTGCACAGTTGATGTAGGCCTAGGTACAGTCCACCAATTGAAGGTTATCTGGTGGTCTACCATACTATGTCATACCACATATGGATGTGTGTTGGTAGTCTGGGGACAAGGTGGTGGATGTTTAGGAGGATACAACCTAGAATGCAGCATTTACCACTGTCACCTGTACCCGACTCATCTGTGATGAGTTGTCGGAGTAGTGGTCTTTACATGTGAGTAGCCTTTATGAACATGTGGACACCACCACCTGGAATGGTCCATTCCAGTGTTATGGCCCACATGTCTAGATCTGAGTTATATGGTGGTAGTGCAATTGTGCACTACAGAGCCTTCAGCCAGGTGATCCTCACTGCACTGATGTCAGCATTCCCCATTGTAGTTTCTACATTGAGCAAATGGATTACAAAAGCCACACATCTAGCACTGGTTAGCATAAGCATCCAATGCAGTTGTCTTATAGGTGTCAGGGTGTTACTTCTGTGTGTAGGACATTTGCCTTGGAATGAGACTATATGGGTAAATGTGACCTAGATATTTTCCACACTCACTTGAAACATGGATGCATGTGCTCCGTGTCGAAAACTTGTCATTCAGTCATGACAGTCCAGAATGACAGACACTGGACAACCTCATAATAACAGCAGGACATTAGCTCATTGTTTTGGTCTAGCAGTTGCCACTCGTACCATGACCTCACTGCAAGTGGCAGTAATGTGCTTAGTAGCAAATGCCACATGTAAGGTGACTGACAGCAGCAGGCATTGTGTATATAACCAATGACAGATCTACCTAGTGTAGCAGTCCTGCTAATAATGACAACTACTAACACAGCAGGGAGAGGTCATCTTGACACCTGCACCTCAATACCATTACACAATGTGGCTCACACATTAAGCTTGCACATGCCACAGTTCCATATAATGCCACTGTCTACAACTTGCTATCAATGTATGCCTTTCAGGGCAGCAAGGTGTGCGACATGCTGTAGGCAGCATCTGCCTGTGTGTCCCAGTTAACCTATTGTCTGCCACGTCCACATGGGCACGATTGTGTATACTTAACATATATGTCAGTAATTCATGTACATGTATGCATGTGTATCAGACAGCACAGACACAGATACCTAATTTACAGGCCACATACAGTATCTGGTAGTAAACCGGTATGATGTGCATACACACCGACAGGTAAGATGTACATAGCTGTAAACCTGTGCATTTACAATAGGAGTCCATTACGTGTTCTGTACATGTAAGTGTATGAGCATGAACACTGTGGCCTTCTGTGGTTAGGATTGGAGTGCATCCCAAACAGCCCTGTGCTACTAAGTGTATGAGTGTACCCCACTGCCACCTTGTGTAATTTGAGTCAGTGCATCCAAACAAGCCCTTTGTTACTAAGTGTATGAGCATGCCCAGAATAACTGTGTAGCTGTAGTCACAGTGCATCCCAAAAGGCCCTGTGCTACTAAGTGTATGAGCATGCCCACTGTCACCCTGTATAGTGATAGTAGTTGCCCATTCCACAGATGGGCATACTCCAGTTCAGGTTCTTGTTGTGCTACAACTATATCTCTCTCAGGCCTACCTATGTATTACTTGCAGATGATGTGTCTTGTTTGTGCATACAGGTTGTAATGGACACCTTCTTTAAACACACAGGTTTACAGTTAAGTACATTGTGACTGTCGGTATCCCTGTTGTTGTCCTCAATCTTAGAAGGGCATTCTGACTGCCTTGGAATGTGTAATCTCTGTGGTGCATCTCATAACTGCATAGTACTATAATAGTGATCTGTAGATAGGCAGGAGTTCTGATCCCACCACTGGCAACTGTGTGTGTGTCAGCAAATGACGGTGTGTGTAGGTGTGTCAGCAAATGACGGTGTGTGTAGGTGTGTTTGCAAATGGCGGAGTGTGTGTGTGTGTGCAAATGGCGGAGTGTGTGTGTGTGTGCAAATGGCGGAGTGTGTGTGTGTGCAAATGGCGGTGTGTGTGTGTGTGTGCAAATGGCGGAGTGTGTGTGTGTGTGTGTGTGTGCAAATGGCGGAGTGTGTGTGTGTGTGTGTGTGTGTGCAAATGGCGGAGTGTGTGTGTGTGTGTGTGTGTGTGTGCAAATGGCGGAGTGTGTGTGTGTGTGTGTGTGTGTGTGCAAATGGCGGAGTGTGTGTGTGTGTGTGTGTGCAAATGGAGGAGTGTGTGTGTGTGTGTGTGTGTGTGCAAATGGCGGAGTGTGTGTGTGTGTGTGTGTGTGTGTGTGTGTGCGCAAATGGCGGAGTGTGTGTCAGCAAATGGCTGAGTGTGGTTGTGTGTGTGTGTATTTCTGTCTGCACCCTGTCATGACAGCAGGTTTTGCTGCATTCCAAAGAGATACCACCTTTTGCACTAGCCTTTATCCTTGTCGACTGCTAAACCTCTCTTTTCCCTCCTCTCCCCTCCCCACTGCAAGTAATGTGATGTCATCCAGCTCAGAAGTGGAATCAGAGTAAGGGTAATTGTGTGTGTTCTGTGGCACATACCCCAACTGCATACCACAGTACTAGTTACCTTTACATAGGCAAGACGTGTATGCACAATACGGGCAAGTGTGTGTATTTGTGTGCGACTACCCTGTAGCCAGGCATACACATGTGTAATGTCTTAACATGATGCACAAAACGCAAATGAATAGTCCACCAAAACAACGGAGCAGCGACCCAGCAATAGCAATGGAAGTAAAACAAAAGCAAACTAAAAACAACACCATGCGCTGGGTCTGATGGCTGGATTCTGTCTGAAGAAGCCTACGGGTGAAAGCGCTAACAGTTCTGGAAAATAAACTGCTTGATTTTACTTTTTTTGCAGTTTTGGTACTTTCCATCAACGAGTTCATGACTGTTCATATTGAGGAGTAATTATTTTACTTTTTAGAATCCAGCCATCAGACCCAGCGCATGGTGTTGTTTTTAGTTAACATGATGCACACCATGGTAGCCATCTGTGGCGACTGTTGTCTTCAAAGTATTACATAGTTAGGAATGGTAAAGAATACACAGTCAAGAATGACTACAGTTGGGTATGTTATTTTCCTGTGTCACTGTCGAGCAGTGATACAGAAGTGGTCACCGGGGTGCAAGTCCATGCCCATCATTCCCTCACCCAAACTCCACAATCCCTGGGCTAGATTACATTAGCCATCATTCCCCACCCCAAACTCCACATACACAACCATCCCTTCTCTGGTTATAAAACAAGATATGCCTCCCTTTTTTGTACACGTCAGTTCCTTTGGAACCCTTGTGTCACAAAAGATGTTCAGATATATATATATATATATATATATATATATATATATATATATATATGTGTGTGTGTGTGTGTGTGTGTGTGTGTGTTATGTAGTTATGACAGTTGTACAGATGTAGACTTGTCTTTGTTGTCTGAGTACAGTACATTCAAGGGTACTGTACATATGTACATAAAGTGACTGTCCCATTTCTTTTCAGTACTGTGGAATACCTGTAGTAAAATGTGCGTTATAAAATCCATGAAATGTATACAACCCAGATGGCTTAGTTGCAAGTCCAGTGACCTCAGTGTGCATGGTCCAGGGTTCAAGACCTGCAAGCCTTGTTGATACTGTCAATTATGAATGAATAAGAAACTTTTAAGCAGTTGTAAGCGGGTGTAAATGTGTTTTCATGACAGTAAGCAGTGGGTACACACACAGATAACAGACATGTACAACTCGCAGTACACTTGAATGCCCTTCTTTGGCAATCCTGCTGATTGTCACCCATCTACGAATACACCTCTGACTGCTGCAACCCAGTAATCTCCGTGGTGCGTGCTGTAACTGCGCAATGCTGTAGTGTGATAAACTAGTTTTGTAGGTGTTCTAATCCCAAACAGGCCAACTGTGTGTCTGTGTGAGAAAGAAACTATGCTTTTTAGAGTATGCACACTCTTCACAATTCACATACTCTCGTTTAGCAATCCTGCTGATGTCACCCACCTAGAAATACACCTCTGGGATTACTGCAACCCAGTACTCTCCGTAGCATGTGCTGTAACTGTGTAATGCTGTAGTTTGATAAACTAGTTAGGTAGGGGTTCTATTCCAAGGTATGGCAGGTGTGTGTGTGTGTGTGTGTGTGTGTGTGTGTGTGTGTGTGTGTGTGTGTGTGTTTGTTTTGCAGTCAGAGCCTGTGGGGAAGTGGATGTGAGTGTCTAAGCACTAGACATGTTGGGGAGTGTTTTTTGTAGTTTTCCTATATGGTGTCCGTATTACATGTCACAATGTCCACCTCACGAGGAGTACAGTTATCAATCAGCCAAGGGACTGGGTTGGCAAGCCATACTCATATCTGGCAAAAGGCCTGGTGAACCAAGTATGCAACCGTACTATTACCTGGAATACATTCTGAACCCATGTGTCATACACAAACACCTTGCCTAGAATATCCCGCTATGTTGCTAGTACCCTGCACATTGATGACAGATAGTAGGCATGGTGTGATTGCAGTGGGCTTCAGAGGACATGGCACCCTGGAAAGCAGTACAATAGGCACATAATTGCGGACAATGTGCCTTCACTATGTTCCCCACTGGATGCCTGCAACATATGTGGTGCCATCAAATGTGATCCACAAAGGCCATACAATGCCTTACACACATGCCCTGCATGGACAGATGCCACTGACCAGGGAATACCTGTATCATGCTATCAATGCAAGTGCAAGGTCAATCTGCTTTCTATTATCAGGTCCTGCCACACCAGGCCAGTACTGGCATATCTGATAACAGTCTGTGTACACATGTGCCATCCAAACCAGGTACACTTGTACATATCACTGTACATTATTGTGGGATGTGAACATCCCAGGCAATGTCCATGTCAAGGACTAGCAAACACAGACATGGCATGCATTGCAAAGCAATGGCCATACACAATGGTAACCAGGATGACAGGACAGTTCATATAGTACCCATCTGTGTGGGACATTGCAGACACTACACCCCTGAACCACACTGCACACTATTGTCTGGTAGCGTGGTGTCAAGTAATACCCCTCACTCAGTCTTGTACAGCCATCCTGCACAGCCAAACACTACACACCCATGAAGAAATGCATACATGCATGTCAGTACTGACACCTTGTGTCTGTGTGTGGGGTATGATGCTCCCAACCACAGTCACACCCAGTATAACTCCCATTGGCATACTGACTGATATCAGACACATTCACATGCCCTAGTCCATTGAACCTCAGGATATCCCCCTGTGGTGCATGTAGTACCTGTGCATTACTGCAGTGTGGAAAACTTAAGTAGTTAGGAAGTGTATCTGTGAGCCAGGCAAAGTGTGGCAATGTGTTTGAGTCCGTTAGAGTGCGGTTGTGTTGACAATGATATCTGTTCATGTGGACAGCCATGTGTGCTACACCTAATGTAGGTCTACTATATCTCTGTTGCAGATGTCACTCACCAGCACACATATATGTTCTTACAGCACACTAACATGTCAGCTATGTGGCACATGGAGTAAATGCATGCACTTGTAATAGTAATGGCTAGTCAGTCAAGGGTTTGAACCCCTGTACTGGTAGGTGTGTGACAGACTATGCTTAGGTTTTAGTCTCCAAGCCTTTCTCTGATGTACTTCGCCTCTGCCTGTCCCTCACACACACATACACTGGTGGATGTGGAGCTGTACACCTGCTTAGCAGCAGCTTGTATTTTGTAAGTGATGGTCATGATCAGGTGATGGCCTCTGCACCTATTGCAGTCCTCCTCTAGCTGACTGCATGTGGAACAGCTGTGGTAACATTCCCATAGCCAATCACATGGAAATACAGTACAATATCTAGGAATATCATGTTGGTATTTGCCCATGACAGTTGCTGCGAGTGGAACCTGGATCTGGTGTTTGGTTAACAGCATCACAGATGATATCTGGATATTCCTCAAACATATACAGTGGAAAATAGCCTAAAGACAGGAGGGGGATGTGCCATACATGACTACAGCATGTAAGTGTAGCTATGCTTCATTGAGACTACTGCCAATTTAACAAGTTGTGTATGGTAATGGCTATTCCGCATGTTTTAAAACTGACAAGACAGTGCTCTGTTTGTGAGGGAACCCCCATCTGTAGGGCCATCTGTGGACTGGTCAGGGTGTGGAACCATTTGTTTCTTGTGTTAATCACTGAACACACATCTGCGAACTGCAGAAGGATAGTGTGAGGACTGCAGTCAGTACATGGTGATAGTGATGAGAGTCACTGCCATCGCATTCCTGATTGGACATATGTCACATGAAACAGTGGTATGACCGTCATTGTCCGAGGTTCTCAGTGACATGCCAATAATGGGCCACTGTTTATAGCTGCAGTCACAAGTCTTCTACACTTTGTACAGAGGTCATGCAGTATATATGCATGTATTGTGCTCCCTCTGCAAATGTATGCCATCTGTTGTGTTGGGTTGATGGTCATATCTATGCATGCTGTTATAAGTAATCCTGAATGCTGTTGACTAATACTACACCATATCTGTGTTAAAACTGTAACACCATAGGCTGCATGGGATTGGAGGTCCTGGCAGAACCTCCTGTCCCACTTCAGCTGGCCATGGCACCGGGCACCAGCACATCTGGGGCCCAGCCTTGGACCTCCATCTCTGTTGGCTCTACACCACCTTCTGGTGGAACCACCACTGAGAATGGAGCTAGTCCCCCCTGGGAGCAGGTCCAGGCAGAACTTGTCCGCTGTTGTACAGTCCCGGACGTGGTGCGTATGGGTCTCAATAAGGGGTTTCTAGGTCAGATATGCCAGCTCGAGGGCAGTGTGTCACATTTAGAAGGCGAGCCTGCACCTCCTAGAGAGACCCCAGCACAGCCACCTTTGCAGCTGTTTTGGTGCAGTGGTGGCTGCCCATGGGCGTGGACCTCCATCCCACTGTTTCCATCTGGGACTCATGGGCTTGTGACTGCCGAACACCCCTCCCTGTCCAAGGTTTTCCCCCCACGTGTCATATACCGACCCTGTATGCAGTCGGTCATCCTACCCAACCTAACATCCACGAGCATACCTACTCTCCTTCCCCCACATACCACTCTCACCTTACGGAAACAAAAGGCCAATCTGTTTCTAGAACATTTGCCCCATACATAGCTGTCCATTTCACACACGTGTCCACTGGACACATGTAACCTTTTTAATTTACATCACAACATACTCCAATTGTCCTTACCCCTGTCTCTCAGGCACATGATTCTGGTATGCACATGATTCCTAACAGTTCCAGGTACACGTGACGCAGATGACCCCATTGTACACACGACACTACCAGTCCCTCTATGGTTACCCCATTTACCTTTTTCAAGATGATCATGTCGCACACAGCACCTTGCAAGAGTACTGTTCTCACATAATGATTGGACAGGAATGGTTTTGTTAATGTAAATAAAATGCATAGAGTGATGTATTTGGCCAATGTACAAATGTTTGCGTGCATTAATGACACGTCTGTCAGAGGGAGTCTTGATATTACATTACATAGGACAACACTACATAATACAGGCATTGCTGGTGTTTCCCTTTTCATTCCTTTTTAATGCTTTGCTGTCACATGGGATGTTCTTGATGTACCTATATCTGGACATAAGCACACACGCATGCATCTACATGATAAATCATACAATACATTTCCTATACTGTTGAATGACTGTGCTGGATGATATGTTTGTGATAACATCCGATGTCTGTATATCTGCCATAGCTTAGTGGTAAAACACATTGGCTGTGGTGTGCAGGGTCCTGGTTTCAAGCCTTGCAGAGGCCGTTTATTTTGTTGCTGGGCAGAACAAGGCCATTGGATACGGAGTGATTAAGGCACTTTAAAGCAGCTGTGAGCGGGTGTGCGTGGGTTTGCATGGAGCTAAGCAATGCTAACCTCCATTTACAGTTTCTTACACTCTGTTAGCTTCTACATTGCTTCACCAGTGTGATATTCGCATACCGGCAGCCAAACAGGCTTACACCAGCTTGCTCCCACACTTGCAAATGCACTGCATTTGGAGTTTGCATCTGACACACACACCCCTGGGTGGGAGTGAGGACTATGCTATTACCTTCTGATGCCTATTACATCAGCTTACATGCCTACAGTACCAGGAATGGCTGCCCATTAGGCGTAAGCATGCCGTTCGACTGTACGGAATCCATGGCCTGTCCAGAGTTTGATTCATACTATTGGTGCATTTCTCTTACAATCTGCACCTGTCCGGCTAATGCATGGGAATGGACACCATTCAATACAAACAAGTAATTGAGTTTTGGAACCCACATCCTTCAGCAGAATCATGCTACTGCATACCTATTATTCTATCATCTTTCTAAGGTTGTAAATGGAATATGTGCTTTCTGTCCCTATCAGACCTCTCAAATGATTGGGGACAAATATCAACTGAATCAGGGACAAGTCATGACAACATCAGGGACAATCATGGACACATTTAAAATACTAGTGCTATTAACTTCACACATTGACAGACTCGGAGCATATGAATTAATACACATTTTCTGAGGTAAATGAAGTTTAACTCTTAACTGCTGTCATTATTCATTACATGTAATTCACCACCTTTCCTTCAGAAGTCACTAGTTTTAGGAGAGATTAAGTGGGACAGAGTTAGAATTAGAGTCAAAATCAGGTACGTCTCCGGAAATCGGGGCTGTTGAGAGGTATAGTCCCTATTTGTTCTCCCAATGGTTTATGTCCTGTCCAGTGGATTTGCTCTTGAGTCGAGAGGTATGGGCGTAAGCTATGCCCATTTTGGATTACTTACATCCCTGGGGCGGTCCTAATATGAATGCGCCAGCCAACACCTGCACGTCTAGGCCCATAATTGCATACCCATAGTTCTCCTACCTGCCCCTCCTCTATAGCACTCATCCTTACTGTGGGTGCAGGTGGGGTATAAACACACCACTACACACTGGCCACTCGCCACATGTCGAGACACATGTCATACATTGTGTCAACCCATGGGTTATCAGGCTTGCACAACCTACTGGTCCATGTACGTCTACAGCCTGGTTTGATGAATCATTACAGGGACTGCGATAGACGAGTAATTTTTGGGGTGTCCCACAAGGGACACTGATGTCAGTTTCAAGATTAGACCTGGCAGGTCTCTCCCACTGGTAGTATCCTGCCAGTGGTCTGGGAAGCAGTGGTGTGTTTACTTTTATTGCGTGTCTGTCTCTCACTGGCCTAGCTGGGGGGGGGGGGGTGATGCCACGTGTTACACATTTAATTGTATCCCTCACCCCCATATGCACGGCTTGTGAACATATGTAATTCGTAACTGCTGTATCATATCCTAGCTATATACCTGCGTATATTTACAGTTTTATATATATATATATATATATATATATGGTTCTACCTGACATAGTCGAAACCACACCACACCGACAACCACATCACCGACACCACACACATATTCAACAGTCCAAACACAACAAAAACCCACAACCACCGATAAACGTAAATCACGTGTACACAAACACGAACCCCATACACTGCACACACCACAATAAAAATTAAAACAATTCCATCCCCCATTCCACACACACACACACCAAGCACACCCACACACCAACACTTACAAACCCCCACACCCTAACCTAATTCCTACCCTCTATCCTCCGGCTACTCGCGCACACTCACCTAACCTAACTCCTAACCTAAACTCACTTCACCCTAACTCCGCCTCCCCTAACCCTAACTCACTTAACCCACCAACCTAACTCACCTCCCCCACCCTACCCCTCCTAACCTAACTCACTTATCTCCCCTAACCCTAACTCTTACCCCCCTTCCCTTTTACCACAGATGCGTCCCTTACCACCACTACCCTCCACAATTTTACGTCCGTCACTACCGTATCTGCACACTCTTATGCCTCGCCCCCAATGCCCGCATCTACCGCGATGTATCCACAGTCCTTCCCCTCGGCGTAGGTCTGTTTATCGTTCGATGATTTCGTCGGGTCTTCTGCATTGGTCTTCTCAACTGCCACCGCGATTCGAACCATATATATATATATATACACACACATACACACATTACTATATACAGATATATCTGTATATGTATGCATACATTTATATATTGCTGTTTACATACATACATACATAAATATGGGTCTATAGGTGTCTGCATATGTATATATCTATATGTGAGTATGTATATGTATTGTCTCTGTATGTATACATTTGTACTACAGAGAGGGAGAGGTATATCTCTGTCACTATGGGTAGATATACACACATCTATATCTGGTTATTCCGTTCCTTGCCATGTAGATTACACTTTGCTGCGGTGGGACTTGTAGTGGGTGTAGCTGCTCATTGGGCGACACCTCTACCCAATGAACACTTTTGATTACATCTCTGGGGCTGCCCATATAGGCAGACATCAGCCAACACCTGCACACCTAGACCCATAACTAGCTACCCATAGTTCCCCCACCTCCACTACAGCACCCATCCTTACTCTGGCTCCTGGTCGGGTCTGAACACACCACTACACGCTGCTCACTCTCCACTTAATGGGACCCATATCATTCATTGTCTCGACCCATGGGTCATCAGGCTTTCCCACCCTTGTATTCTGGGTATGCACACACCCCAGCCAGAATTGTCGGCATATCACCTTCTTTTGGTCTTATGTCAATTTTTGGGGTGTCCTGCAAGGGACGCTCCTGTGTTCGGGTCTATATTATAACATCGAAATCTACAAAGATCGAAAGTTATAATATCGAACCCTAAACACCGAAATCCGCAAACATTGGTCAGAATAGCTATTTTTTTCCAAGGGGGGGGGGATTGCTATTCTGAGAAACATACAAACGCGCACAAAAAAACGCAATCCACACACATACACTTAAAATTCTACACCTAAACCTAAACTAAACTTTACATACACTACTAGCTATCCACTAACCTTAACCCAACCCTAAGGTCCGTCACTATCGCACACTCACCCGCGCCTTAACCCTAACTCACTTAACCCGCCCCCTAACCCTAACCTATACACAACCGCACACTTACCTGACCCGCTCCCTAACCTACACAATCACACACTTACTTGAACCCAACCCGTAATGTTCCAACATATTGAACGCTGAAAACAGTGAAGCCACAGCAACGGCCCACCAAATTCTTTCCCTGGGAAAGAATTTGGTGTCCTGCACCTTTGCTGTTTTCAGCGTTCGACAAAACTGGTTCGATATTATAACTTTCAAACTTTATAAAATCCGATGTTATAATATAGACCCCCTGTGGTTCCAAGTTTATATTTCACGGGTGCATTGTGTACACCCCCCCCCCCTCAGTTGTATCCTGCCTGTGGTCTGGGGAGCAGTGGACTATTTACATTGTTTGCGGGTTTGTGCATATGTTTCCTGTGTCCGGCTTGGGGGGGGGGGGTCATGCTACGTTTTTCATGTTTTTGCTTGGGCCTCTCACTTCCACTGGCATAGCCTGTGAACATATGTCATTCTTGTGTGCTATTTCCTATCCTAGCTGTATATCTTATCTACACACACACATTATATATATATATATATATATATATATATATATATATATATACACACACACACACACACACACACACACACACACACATACGTACATGTATATGTCTGCAAATTATATATATATATATATATATATATATATATATATATATAGATATAGATATATATATATATATATATATATATATATATATATCTAATGTGTGTTTGTCTGTAAAGCAATGCATACCCCATGCAAACACACTTACACACGCTTACTGGTGTTTATATATGCTTAAACCTGCTTACTAGTGCCTTATTCATTATGAAACTTCGCTCCAGTTCACTTTCAATTATTTTGCAGATTATACAGAGGACAGATGTCGAAATATGTTCATGTACAAATTACCGTTGGAAAATGGTATGTGCTGCAGTGGGATTCAGAACAGGAATGTCTGTTCATTAGGCGGATGCTCTAACCAATACACTACTGCTGTGCTGCTTCATTTGTATATATACCCATATACCCATGACTCCTGGTTCCCCAAATACCCACCCCAACACCTCACTAACACTGTAGTCATCCATTCTCCAGTTGGATTTGAGGTGTATCCACACCACTACACATTGGCCACTCCCTACTCCTGTAGACCCATCCCATCGGTTGGTTCACTCCACTTCTCCTCAGAAATCCCAAACTTTTAGTCCACAAATATTGGTGACATGAGCGACCAAAAGGACACTATTTGCAATTTTTGGGTTGTCCCACATGGGACACGGATGTCTTTATTTCAAGATTAGACTCTATACTTCATTACATCCTTACTCCCGTTAACATGACACTACAATAAATTAATAAGTATGACTATGTGGTAGCACACACGTTACACACGAGAGCCTAATTATGTACGCGTTCGGCGTATTTCTTTTACAAATAGACTGGTTTAGTAATTGGCGTTGCTGTAGCAGGCAGACCACAGGAGTGAATCCATATGTGAGAAAGTCCTCACATTTGATTTTTTCAGCACAGCACTGACTTCGGACATTGTACACACTTCTGTGTTTTTGCAGTTTCATCCCTTCCCTCTTATGCACAGCCTTTTATTCTATCTACTGTAGAGGTTTGTAAGGGCCCATTCATGTTATTTATGTCTGCAAATGGAATGAATGTGTTACAGAGAATGCACTTCTACATATAGATGTATGCATGTGTGTATGCATATATACTTATAATGAACTTGCTGACCTCCACAAGGCAGTCCAATTAGAACCAGCCCATCCAACCCCGACACGCCTGGATCCATAATTTCATACCAATAGTTCCTCCACCCCACCAGAGGTCAACATACATGCAAACCATCCATTGTCCAGTTGCCATCGCAGCCATGACACACCTCCACACATTGCCCTCTCCCGAGCATTAGGGGCCCTACATGTATGTTGTCCCAACCCATGTATTCTCAGGCTCTCCCACCATTTAGTCCTTAAACATACCTGCCCTTGCTTGTGTAATAGTCGCATGGCCAAACATCCTATCAATTTTTGCGTAGTCCCACCAGGGACAGCAGATCAACAATGTTACTCCCACTGGTAATATCCTGCCTGTGGTGTGAGCAGCAGTGCTTTGCTCACTCCTGCCCTGCTGGATATGACATATGCTGACAGCGCTATATAATACTGGAGTTGCTGTTGATTCCCTTCTCATCCCTTTTGTATGCTTTATTGTTACAATGTTCATTCTTCATAGATATACAATATATATATATATATATATATATATATATATATATATATATATATATATATATATAAAAATATATCTGTACATACTTATATACATTTCCTATGCTGGGCACTGCTTACACCCGCACAAGCGCATTCAGACTTGCTTACTGGTACTTACATATGTTTACTGCTGCTTATTTGTGCTTACATCTGCTTACTAGTGCCTTATTCATTATGACAGTACCACTTTGATTGAATGACATTTAGTTAAACATAAAAATAATAAAAAAACTTTAAACCAAAAAGAAATAAAAATGAAAACTGACTAGTCAGCTGGACACTGACTGTTTATTTACACAAGCGCTTTCGGCCAGGGTATTTCCCAGCCTTCTTCAGACAAAATCTGTACTCAACACAGCTCCCAATTTTTATAAGTAACAGAACTAATAACAACCAATTAAAACCAGATATTAGTTAATTATCCAATTTAGCCAAGTTTTAAATTTAAGAGAGACATACAACACAAAAATGCATCAAAACAGTGATATACATCTACAAAATAATAACTCTATCAGCAAAACTATTATTCTAATACCTGTGCTTACTCTTGAATGTGCAATATGAAATATTTACTAACCAAGTTGATACTTATTTAATTAAATAGTGCACATTAGTAAACACGAAACTAAAATCAACATCATAAATCTAGTTTAAAAAGTATTAAACCACACTCATCCTGAACTTGTGAAAATATATATTGCTATGATGAAATGTTGCAATATTAATTTAAAAAGTTTTTCAAGAGTAAGCACAGGTATTAGAATATTAGCTTTGCTGATAGAGTTATTATTTTGTAGATGTATACCACTGTTTTGATACATTTTTGTGTTGTATGTCTCTTTTAAATTTAAAACTTGGCTAAATTGGATAATTAACTAATATCTGGTTTTAATTGGTTGTTATTAATTCTGTTACTTATAAAAATTGGGAGCTGTGTTGAGTACAGATTTTGTCTGAAGAAGGCTGGGAAATACCCTGGCCGAAAGCGCTTGCGTAAATAAACAGTCCGTGTCCAGCTGACCTAGTCCGTTTTCGTCCGTTTTCATTTTTATTTCTTTTTGATTTAATTAAACATCTCATGCGATACTCTTATGTCAGTTTTACAGCAAAACGACATTCATTCCACATGGAAAATTATATGTGCTATTGTTGGACTAGTGAATGCCTGTTAGTTAGGTGAATGCTCTAAACACACTATTGATGTCAACTTTGATTCTGCATGTTTTTCTCTATTTGAATAATTTTGATATGTAAGCTACACTCGGCGGAGGGCAGCAATGAGCAAACACTGTGCTTTGCTTACACTTTCGATATTGCAGCAATACTAATGTAAAATAGGGACACAGGGAATCTAATTGTGAAAGCTCTAGGGACGGGGCTCAACATTCCACTACGTGCTTGTGTGTTTACTACTTTGATTTTATTTCACTGTTCGTGGACACTCTTGTATGCTTAGCATACATTTCGGTATCCAAGGACACTGAATTACTGACTTACTATTAGAGGCGGGCTCTAATAGTAAGCATAGTAGGTTGTGCAACTGTCAGGGCATGCCTATGCCTCCGTAGAGCACTTGTACACGTCCCCTGCACTCACACACATTTCCTGTGCACGTCGAGGGTGTGGTGGCACGCCCTCATACATATTCATATGGTGCTGCTGCACCATCTGTAATGACGCTCTGCACAAGGCTAAAACTGTCCTTGGCCGAGCTTCATGAATCCCAGGACAGGATTATATTCAATACCACCAAGCAAAGAACGCAAGGTAGAACACGAGACTAGTACTAAAAAACAATACATTAAAACGCAGTCTGTTGTCACAGGAAGCAAGTAATCCAAGAACAGCAAAAAGGGAATATTCCATATCTTAAAAGAATGCCATTACAAAAATGATCTGGCCTAAAGATGATAGAGCAATGTAGCTTATTTAAGTTTAAACTAAAGGTCAGGTTATGTTCTTAAAGCGTCTAAATTTTAGTATTCTGTATAACAGACCCAAGCAGAGAAGAGCTAACAAAATGACAAGCTGTACCTCCCTTTAAGAGATTTAACATTTAGTATAATAAAGCAGATGGATATGAATGCACCACTGCTTTAAAGGTTAACCGGAATGGTTGTGTTCTCCATATTACTGGATACAAATTACGAGAGAATTTTGCTGGCACCATAGCTTAGAAGGATAAAGTCAAACTTGTAACCAAGGTGCCCTAGGTTCACGTAGTAGCTCTGGCTTTTAAGGTGCTATCAAGAGTGCACCAATTTAAGGGGGGGAATAGAGGGAGGTGTGTGCAATCAGGGCATACCATTTTGGTACAGTTTCCCCAGAGTACACCTAGAAAGCCAACATGAAGTACTACTTAATAGTAGCTGGGTATCCTGCTGGCATTAGCCCCTCATGGAATTAAATATTGACACATTACACATTACACCCTTGGGTTGGCACTGGAAGTGCACCAGGGTAGCAGAAAAAATAGAAAAGACTTCACTGTAGCAGTATCATGCTGCCTCATGGTTATTTACCTCCTCTCACCTGCCCCAGACATAGGGCAGATACATCTCAAAAAAGAGACTAAGGCAGGTTCAGTAGACCAAATGGATATGGAGAGGAACTGATGGCAGACTACTACCAGCTGCAGGTAACAAAAAAGTTGGGAATCTTAATGAAAACTAGTAAAGATTAAATAAATGAAGTTAAACCAGGTAATGTAAAGACCAAGACAGACCTTTTAATTTATGTTAACGTTTCATGCATTCTACCACTAACTGTGAGATTAATGTTAAATACCTCACTTTAAAGGAAGTAATTTATTAATACTGAAATTAGCCCAGAGCTTGAACTTAGTAAGCGAGGACAAATATCAACCAATTTCTAATAGATCCCCTTATTTTAACACCTTTTTTTTTTTTTTTTTTGAAATATGGATCAAGCCTTCACCTCCCACCCACCACCGTCCTTGAAGATATGAACACTTCAGAGAAATTTAAAACAGACTTGCGCTAGACTAAAATACAAGGCAATACATTAAAGTACCTGCCACAAACTACAGTAGGACCTCATCTGTTCTACACATAGGATAAGCTGCTGACATTGTGTGAATGTTCAATCTTTCCACAAACCAGTATGGTTCCCATTTAGTCATCTTACATGGAATTTCCTTCCAGGAACTAGTACCACCTCCAATGTGCAAAAGTAGTCAGACCAACACTCAAGCCTAAGCAAATTCTCACTAAAATTCGGAAGAACCTCGAGTAAACAGTCAAGACAAAAATTCTGAAACGGGTAAATAAAACGCATCCAATTTTTAATGGAAAATTTACCGAAATATTCCCAGATTGCAGAGGCTTTTTGCAGAATCCTGATCCTTCCACTACTACACAAGTAAGTGCTGGTTTGCAGTCTTATCTTGATGCATACTCAAGCGTGTCTTCTATTTATGCATTTTAGAAAGTTTTGCACATCAAAACTTCAAGTATTATTGCTTTTGCCACTGTATTTCGACTGTGGTGCTGAATCTAGATCTTCCAGATATGAAAATTTACTCCATACTGAATTGCACTTTATCTTGTAAATTACAAGCTCAGCATTTTATGCTGTTGTCCTTGCTCTATATTCCTACTTTTAAATGAGTTTGGATTATTGCCATAACTGTTTACTACGAGTTGCTGAACTTCTGGTTTGTTTTATAGTTAGTTTCCACATGTTGGAAGCCCCAGACTGTTGTTACATTAAGTCATCTTTGGTCTGCATACTATTGGTGAGAGAGGGTAGCCAGGTCTTTAAGCTGGTAATAATGGTTTGTGCGTTTGCTATTAACCAGAGGGTTAGCTTGTTTGTTGGTTGGTTCTCAATGCATAAAGGTTGTCATGTTTGAGCAGCACTGCTCATTGTGTTGCAGAGGTTAGCAGTCCCCTGTATAGATACAGGTGCTTAGAACTTCAAATTCTCTATAAAAAAAAAAAAAAAAAAATTTACCCAAGAGTTCCTCAGCATATATTTGATCGATAAGCACCAGGTTTGCATTAGGAGGATCACCACTCCATGAAATTAGATGAAGTATGTAGTTCTTAATCAACTGGCAACCTAGCAAATCTATTCTCCCTTACAGTGGTCAAAGAGTAGCATAAATCCTTTGATAGCACAATCCTTGAAACCCACTATATTTATACTCAAAACCATGGATCATCACTTTCCTGCTATCTCTGTAGTCAGTCTGGTAGAAGTGTGTGTTCAGACAGTGTAGCAATGCTCTTTAAGAATTAGATGACTGTCAGAAAACATATCAGATATCATACGTGACAGATGTACTTGTACATTGTTTCTGGAGGGCAAAGATCTCAGAGCCCACCAGTATCAATACCAAACAAGGTGTCAGGTCAGCACTACACAATACCTTCCACATGCTACAGGACAAATGCAGAACACATGCTGAGGCTCTTAAAAAGAAAACTATTAAATCCAAAACCTCAAAGGACTTCCCAGACAATTAGATAAATAACCACAGCAACCTCAAACACACTAACAAAGCAACACCTACCGTGGCACATTAACCTCAACTCAGTATCCAAGGCTAAGCCCATAAGAAAGATCACTACACAATCCTACATTTTAGTGATAGGGAAACTCCATTGTGAGGCACACTGGTATCCCATTCACCAGACAGATGAAGGTGGTGTCAATTGCTCAACAGCGGCAAGCATTGGTCAGATCACATACACTCGGGTCAAGGAATCAAGAGTACCAGTATGACGCAGTCATATTCCATGTGGGACTGAATGATTTGAGGTGTGCCTCCCTGACTTGAGAGAGAGAGAGAGAGAGAGAGACAGACATGATGCTGCTGTCTGCCCCAGGCAGTACGAGCCTCATATTGAAAAGTACTCTGCCTTCTCAGAAGGATGATGCCACAATATGAACAGAAGGTAATGTACTTCAATTGGCTTTGTTTTTGTAGTCATTGAAGGGGAATACAGTATCCGACAGCCTGGGAAGGTATGTCTGACAGATCATGATAATTTGTCAGGGATGATGTGCAGCTGTCCCTTCAAGGCTTTTTAATATTGGCTAAAACCTTGTCCATCTGCATCATGCCTTTTTTTAGGCTTTACCAACCAGAAACCTTCTGATATAGCAAAACCAACCCAAGAAAGTCTAAAAATGTATTGCTGCTCAATGCCAGATGTCTAAACAGGTAACTCCACTCTCTGCAAGCTCTCCTCACCCTGGAGAATGTAGACATCTATGCAGTTACTGAGACATAGTTTAAAGCCACAGAGAGCACCTCAGGTAGTGCAGGGCTATATAGTGTTTACCACAAATTTAGACCAGTAACTGCCCAGGAAAGAGGTAGAGGTGTTTCAATTAAAAAACATACCTCAAGACAGGTCAAGCAGCATGACATAATTGAGCATTCCTGTGTCCAAAATTAACAGGCAAAATCCCACACCATATCCTTGCAAGCTATAGAGCTCCCGCTATGACCTAGGAAGCCTATAACACACATTTGCATACAAGACTAGTCTCCAAAATTTAAGGCTGAGGAAAGAATTATAGACATGACAAAATAGGAAACCTTCACATTCAGGAAGGTCATGGCTGCTCAACCTGGTGGGCTTTGAGAAGGTCAAAGCCATGAGTAAGGGCAGAACCGTGCATACCATCTACCTCAAACCTGTCCAAAGCATTCAGCACAATTTCCCAAGCTAACATTGTAGACAAGTTCTCTGATTTAGGTATAAACCCCTACAAATCACCCACTAATCAACTGACTCGCAGTTGAATCCAATAAGTTAAGATAGGGGATTCTACTTCCACAGAAAGGCAGAACTCTCTTGGGGCTTGGTGTTGGAGACGCACCTGTTTGGCATCTTCTTCTCTGATGTTGGCCTCTGGCTGACCAAATTTGCAGACTATTGCAAAATTAGGTGCAGTCAATGAATTCCCCAAAGACACAGACATCCTCCAACAGGGCCCAACACAGACTAAACTGGTGCCAGAGTCACACTTCTAAACTGTGTGAAGAAAATCATAGCATCTTTGCAAAGATTGCTTCTTTTTTTTCTGGCTTTTCCCATGAGGGGTCGCCACAGCAGAACAATGGTCCGTAACATGACTTGCAGTGGAGTTTTACTGTATCAAGTTGCCAGCCCAGTGCCCAACCCTCCACAGAAGGTACATCTTCGTTAAGACTGTTACCCATACAAATTACTACAATTTATACTACAATCAATATACACCCCTAACTTGGGATCACATGTAGTCACTTTACTTTTAACCATCATGTATAGTAATAAGAAAATCATTCTATGTTGCACAACTTATAAGCAAGGGTGTGACATCTAGGTCTGAAGATTTCATTGTTACATTGTAATCTGCCCTCAAGACCAATCAGAATACAATTCACCCTTTGGCACATACCTGTCCAGGCATATGCAACTGAAGTGCCACAGAGGATCTTCACAAAAGAATAAACGGTACAAGTCCTATGTTGGCCACCGCAAAGCATTGCCCTTGTACTCAGTTCTATAGGCTGCGGAGGGGTGGCCCCATGTCAATTATGGCCTATAAAGTATCCTCTGGTCCATCCTTAATGAACCTGCTCCACATTTGCAAAACAAACATCAAAATCACCTGATACAGGGACCTAAACTTAGCCTGCAACATAAATAGGACATGCGCCATGCAGGTTGCTGCTCCTCCTCTAGACAAAATCTCCCATCCACATTAAGCAAAGTTTGCCCTGCACTTATTCAAGCAAAACCTGGACCAGTGGATGGGAAAACACAAATTTACCCTGATTAAGCGCCTATGTCTTTATGAGACAGACCGAGAGAGCGAGTGAGCTTGTAAATGGTCAACCATTCATGCCCAAGTTTATATACCACCCCAACCCCGATTAAGCTCCTATGTCTTTATGAGACAGACCGAGAGAGCGAGTGAGCTTGTAAATGGTCAACCATTCATGCCCAAGTTTATATACCACCCCAAAAAAACTTATGGGACCAATATTTTATTTCTTGGAAGCAAGGGCTTAAAAAAAGGCCATTTAGAGTAATTAGGTTCATAGGTAGGTACTAGGCTATCGGCCCAAGGGCCTACATAAACCTAGCCAGCAAGGTTCCATAGCTTATGCCACCCAAGAAAGTTATTTTCCTGTGCCACTGTCCAGCAGAGACACAGAAGTGATCCCCGGGGTGTATTTCCTATTTCCCATCCACTCATCAAGATTTGTCTTGAAAAGTGCTAATGAAGAACTTTGCTTGACATAGATGGGTAGCTTGTTCCAGAGTATGGGAAGTCTCTGGGACAGGAATCTATCCCTCCAGCATGTCCTGTTTATTGTGGTGACAAGGTTTAGGTCCCTAGAGTGTGTAGCGCAGAGAGATTGGGATTTCTTTAGGTGTAGCATGTCCAACAGCTCTGGGTTTGACATAGCTTTATATGTTAGGCAGAGATCACCTCGGAGTAGGCGATATGCTACAGAGTAAAGCTGGAGTTTTTTTGAGGCGGTCAGTGTAGGGCATTTGTTTAAGGCCAGTAATCCTCTTTGTGAGGTACTTCTGTGGCCTTTCCAGCTGCTGCAGATGTCTTGTGAGGCACATTCCAAAAGGGGCGTTGTACTCTATAATGGGTCTAATGAGTGGTGAGTAGAGGGGAACAATGACCTTTTTATTCCTGGATGAGAACCCTTTTATGATGAGGTGTGCCACATAGGACTTCCTGACTACTGTGGTGATGTGACTATCAAAGGAGAGACTCCTGTCCACCTGGGTCCCAAGGTCTCTTATAACACATTCGGTGTTGAGTAGATTGCTGCCTATGTGGTAGTTCATGGGTACAGAGTTTTTACCAAAGGGGATGACACTGCACTTTTTAGCATTGAGCTTGAGGCCATGGCTCTGACACCAGGCATCTGTCTCAGGGAGGCCCTTCTGTAGGATGTCCACATCATTTGGGGACTTGACTATGGCTCCTAGTTTGCAGTCATCCTCAAACTTCATTAGCCAGAGGCCTTCTGTGCTAGCCTGTACTTCAGAGAAGTAGACAGCAAACAGGAGAGGTCCCAGGATGGAACCCTGTGGTACTCCACTTGTCACTGCTTTGGAGGTCAGATTTGGAGTCTGCAACTTTTACAGTGTGGGTTCTGTCAGTGAGCCAGTTGGCAAACCATCTTGTGATGTAAGGATTTATACCTAGCTTAGTGAGTTTAGCTATAATTCCAGAATGGGGGATGGTGCAGAAAGCCTTGGCGAGGTCAAGATAGGCTGTGCAAACCATCTTACCCTCACCTATGGCTTTGGTGACTGCCTCAAATAAGTCAATCAGGTTCAGGAGGCATAATCTGCCTTTCACAAACCCAAACTGGGTGGGATCCAGAGTTTGGAGGTTACCAATGTCTTTGTTTATGAGTTCCATGATGATACATTCCATGGCCTTGCAGACCAGGCTCATCAAGCTAATAGGTTGATAGTTCCCGGGATCAGTGGTGGCTCCCCCTTTGTGGAGTGGGAGAACTGTTGCTGTGCGCCATTCAGTGGGCACAAAGCCTGATGCGAAGCTATTATTGAGCCTGGTATTCTCCTATGATCCTAAAGTAAACTTGTCAATTTCTAGAAACATTTTTGGGTTTAGAAAATTGTACCCATTAATCATGTAGATACTGTCAACATTTTCAGAAATCTTTCAACACAACTGCATTAGGGGGTTTGCACAGGAGTATCATCACAAAGCTATTGTAAGATGGCTAACAGAACTATTAAAAAAATCCAGTGAAAATGATGCTCCAGATATCAATCTCTGTTAGAGACTAGTTCAGAACTAAACAAAAAGAATCCGCCAGGAGTTTTAATGATGAAATACAAACCATTAAAACAGTTTACTTAAGTTTCAGAATGAACAGCAACAATACTGAAACAATTGAAAGCAATTCAAAAAGTATTGCAGCACACCATAGTCATAAGAGATGTATACCCACAAAAAAGTTCCACAAACAGATCTTGCATACATATTCAATGCAGATGAATGTGTGTGAATAGAGTATAAAAAAATAAGTATTAAATTCTATGTGAAAAAGATGTTCCCATTTATTAGTAAACCATAGTAAAATATTCATTAAAATCAGATGAAATTTTAGCAGCCATTAACACTTGAAATAGAAGCTCCATCATTAAAACCATGATACTTGGTTGCATTTAATCTGCCATCTAAGTTGCAACCCTGATGTGGCTTCCCAGTTACCTTCTCTTGCATTAACTGCTACTTTGACCAGGATAAACAAATAAAAACTTACAGTGAACAGTATGTGTAGTCTGGACATTTATATTGATGCCACTAGTATGTACCACAATTCTTTTGCATAAAGTCCTTTCCATTTTTCCTAAGTAAACTACAGGTTAAAACATGAAGCAAGGTAAACAACCCCAGTCACTTGGCCATTGTAATGCCCCTTGCAAACAATATTTTCATTATATCATGCCACAAACTGAACTAGAATAATTAAATCTACATGTTTACACCTGCCACATCTGTCCTGCCTTTTTACTAAAATACTTATCCTCAAATCTGCCTAACTTATGATTTTTCTACTGAAAGGAGAGCATATCCCAAAGTTAGTTAGTTTCTTCACAGAATGCCATGTTCCAGATTTCCTTTACTAAATTCCTAAATCAATTTTTTAGGTGTGTGTATGACCATATTTTTATTTTGCTGTCTGACCCACCCTTGCACGACAAACCATGTCTAATAAAGCAGCTGTCAGACTTCTTTTAAATGGGTCAGAATCTCACGCCTAGCTTCATTTACCCCCCTTTCATCACCACACAAATTAGTGGATCCCCTTTTTCCAAAGTTTAATTCCAATCTCCTGAATGTACTTGTGAAGTTTGCTAGGAAATCCAAACCACTGGTCCTTTGACCTGGCTACAATTCTAATACAAAAATATGATTAGAAATGCATGTTACTAACAGGCTTCCTAAAAATAGAGGGTTGATAATGTTTTTGCCCTTTACTACCAATACATCCAATAAATTCATAGATTCATGGTCACTATTAAGTGTTGGCAGACGTCAGACTGCCCTTGGCATGGAGTCCATTATGTAAAGAATACTGCAACAGTGATATGGAAGGACAACAAGCAGCCCTGATTTGGTGCTGGTTATGTTGTTGGTACCAGTTTGAAAACCTTTTGCATTTGCTAATATACGATTTTCTAGGAGCAGGCTTGCTTGCCTCCAAATGCCTGCTGCAAGTCCTCAGTAAACAGGTGCTAAACAGGAATGGAGACCCTATCAACCCCACAGTCAGTTGAAGTGGATTGATGTCGAAGTGCATCAAACCCACCTGTTCTTTTGTGAGTAGATCCAGTCTGGGAGGAAGCTTTGTAATTGCCAATGGCCATTTCCAAAAGAAGGGAGAATGGCTGCCTGTGGCAGAAGGGAGTCACCAAAGTGATCTTTAGGATTCATTCTGAATATTCAGAAGTACACTGGATATTAGTGAAAGAGGTGGAAAATATACAGAAACATTCCTGTTTAAGGAAAAAAAGGCATCCATCTTTCAGACCTTCTTACACAGAGTCCTGGAACAGGATCTTGCCAGTTGATTGATCAGAGAGGAGGCAGAGAGATCTACTTGACAAACTGTCCTCACAGGTGTCTCAAATCTTGGAAGGTACCAGCTCCAGTTTCCATTCCTCAGTCTGCCCTAGTCTTGTGCAACTTGTCAGCCACAGTTTTGCTCGTCCCAGATGTAGGATGCCTGCACAGTGAGATTGTGGTGTGAAGTTATATCCCAAGCTAACATGGCTAGTCTGCAAAGGGGAGGGGTGCACAAACTGGTTCCCGACATTTCCTGATGTACCATATTACTGTGGTCCTGTAACAACCTGAAGAGGTACTGGGAGATCAAAGATGATTCAAGTAAAGTACTTTGATTAGGGCAAGCATCCTAACATTAATGTAATTACATCTGTCCTTTGTGTCCCACACACCTTGCACTTTTCTCTCCTGAAACTAGTCCCTAAGCGAAGTCCAAAGAGTCTGTAATGACTGCTTTGGAATAGGAAGGAGATGAGGAGACTCTGTTCCAAGGATATCTGTTGTCTTCATCAAATGACTTCTATGACAAACCTCAGTACTGGTATTTGAAAAGAAAGGAGAGAGACTTCAGATGTCACTCTCTCTCATGTGGAGTCTTGACAGGGGGTATTGTGATAATCATAAGCCATGAGACCCCAAATCCTTAAATATTCTCTTGCAGTGACCAATGTTTGAGTGGAAAACGTAACTAAATCTATTTTACCAGTGGAAAAAAAAAAGTTCTTTGAATGGAGATTCTAGTAGACATTGCAGGAATACAATCCTGTGTGAAGGAATCAAAGACTTTTGAATGTTCACTTGGAATTCCAGCTTGTACAAGATCTTTCACCCAAGAGACAGAGATTGCAGAGTATTTATCAAAGTATAGGAAAAGATAAGCAAGTCATGTAAATATGGAAAATGTGGATACCCTGTAGCCTGCAATAAGCTACAACTGGAGCTAGATATTTTGTGAATATTAGTGCAGTGGATAGTCCAAAGGGTGAAACAGAGAACTGATGTGATACAAACACACGAAACCTTAAGATCCTGCATTTTGCACAAATTGGATGAAGAATTGGAGAATCCCTTAGAAAATTTGGAGGAGGGGGGATGAAAAATCTTAGAGATTTCCCTGGATCAGCTTATCCCTTTCGTCACACTTTTTGATCACCTCTGCAGCAAAGGGTCCAAAGACTAAATCACTATCCAAAGTGGAATTCAAAATCTTATTTTTAAAATCTGTGAGGTTCTGAGAATGCAGCCATGCAAACCTCCTCAAAACAGTAGCAGTGGCCATAGCCCTAGCAGTATCAGAGTCATGTGCATGCTGTAAACAATGACTAGTGACCTGTGCAATAGGAGAAACTAAATTGAATGCAGATTTTCCTTACAAGAGGCTGCAGATAAATATTCTTCATACTTTCACAATTAGAACAGACAGGAGCCAGACAATTCAAAATTTGAAAAACAAAAGTTGCAGAAGTATACATCCCCCATACTTATAATTTCACCATCCTCATCAGAAAGGCTAGGGTTTGAATTAGCCAAGTGTTTAGTAGTAGTAGGACAAACTAAATTTATAGCTGCTGGTTCAGGTTTGGTAATAGTGTATAAAACCCTCAAGGCTGAGAACTTTATACAGCCTGCCTTTTTAGGAGTAGCTGGCTGACTATCAGGAAGATGGCAAGTAGTCGCACACAAATCTTCTGAAGGAGAAAGAACAGGAAGAATAGGTGTATGTTCTGGAAATTCCTTCTATAACAATCAATAGTATTTTCTAAGGGACTGAGAACCCTCATGCTCTCCCACTGGAAACAAAGACAAATTCTAGCAATAGTCTATAACAAACTCCAGTAGAGAACCAAAAACAGAGCTCACCTCTTGAGTCCATCAGAAATCTGAGGAGAAAACCCTGTATACAAAAGTACAGAGAAATGTTAATTGGTAAACACAAAAGCCAACTACTTTGAATGGCCATTTTAAGCCTAACCAATAGCCTAAGGTCAGAACCAAACTCTGTACCTTGTGTTTATGAGGTGAAGACCTTAATCATTATGCCAAATCCTTTGTGAAGCAAGTCCCTTCACCTTCCTGTTCAGATTCAGAATCTTGAATCTCTTCAGGAAACAAGCACTCCTTTCTTTTATCAAAAAGTACTTTACAAAGCAGAATCAAGAGCCTGACCCAGTAAACTTCTCCTGTCTAAGGAAATATGAGGTGGAGTAGACAAATGCTTAGTTTTCTGCTTCATTGACTGGAAAAAGGAGGCCAACCTTGTTACGGACACAGCATTCTGACAAAACAGGGAAGCCTTCCCAGTTTCCTCTCCCAAGAATGATAAATGGCTCTCCCTTGTCCATAGAGGGCATCCCAATAGCTGCAGAACATGTGGCTAACTCCCCTTGTACTTGTATACCACAGGTATCCAAGGTAAAAGATGAGCGGTCTGAGGTACAACATAAGGCCATGGCAGTCTTACCTACCTATAACTGAAACAAATTGGTAGTCTGCTGTGGTGGCAAAGGTTCCTTGCTTAACTTTTTGTTTCTGTGGTTGGAAGAAAGACTGAACATTAGACCAGTAATTTGTTCCATGGTCAAGCCAAAAATGGCAAGTCTTTCCCAGGGAAGACGATCAGCATATGCAAGTAAAAACTACAATGCTTAAAGGCACGTTTTTCAAAGCAAAGTGAAAAGCACTTTGCCAGCTCCAAAAAAGTAAAAATTTCTCAACAGAAACAATGGTTTTCAGTTACTTTACACAACTTCTAAACTGACAGAAAAAAAAGAGGTCCCTTTTTAAAAAGTACAATACGGTCTCAGAACAGTCCATTAAAACACAAACTCCTAGCTTTAAAATAATTTAACTGAAGAGGAAAGTGATAAAACACAAATATTTAGTAAACTGAAGGTTCCTCCCAGAGACCATCTGTCTAGCATAAGAACAGCACCAAGCCAGCTATTGAGCCTTGAAGGCCTCAGAGGAATGTACTCTGTGGCAGTAAAGCTCAGAAGGGCTTGGCATCAAAACTTATCTTAAACAGCTCAGCTCGAGCTGCTCAAGTTTGGGTGCATGCAGGACACCCTGAAGCAGTGGAAGCTGGCAATGTTACATCCTTGGTAGGATATAATCCATATAGTTAAGGCTACTGCAGCAGTGATCAGTATGATGAAAAAGTTATGTATTCACCATAACGTTCCATCTCATTGTTGAATGTCCGAAATGGAGCTCCTCCCCTAGCCATAATGTTCACTCTCCTCCATCCCCCTCAGACAGTTTGCCAACAAAAGGTCCCCGATCTAGACCTATAAGCAACAGAGTACATGACAAACATCCTTAAAAGAGGAGGCATAGAGAGACAGAGCGAGCAAAAAAGTCTCCTCTGCCAGACCAAGTACTCATGGAAAGGGGGAGGGAAGGTTGAAGACAAATGAACAACAATGCAGATGGAACGTTATAGTGAGTACATAACTTCTTTATCTGACATAGTTGTCTTCATTTGATCTTCAACCTGTGGGACAGAGTCCCCAGCTACTTGAGCCCTGGGTGGCCCTAAGAAAGGATGTGCCAGAGCATGGCAGAATCAAATGAAGCTCTGCTTCTAGATAAAATATCTAATTTATAATGGAATATGAAGGTGCGAGACCTAGTCATGTAGCTGCAACACAAATCTTGTCCACTTGTACCCTGGAGGAGAAAGCTGAGGATGTAGCTACAGCCCTGGTAGATTGTGCCTTAACTGCAGAAGTAAGAGGAACACAATGCTTCTGATAAATAAAAGGTAATACATTTGGCAAACCAGTTGGCAATGGTTACCTTAGAAACAGGCAATCCCAATCTAGACCAAGTAGGATACAAATCTGACAGAACCAAAGCCTTCTGGAAGTCCAATCAAGATAGAAACAAAGTTGTCGAACATCAAGCATATGTAATTGGTATTCTCCTTTGTTTTGAAACTCTGGAAAGAACACAGGAAGATGTACGACCGGATTAATATTCTTCTCTGAAGCAACCTTGGGCATAAAGGAAGGATTCAGCCCAAGCAAAACTGTCTTTGTGAAAAATTAGGTACAGGGGTTGAATACAAAGGGAATGCATCTCAGAGACCAGCTTAGATGAAGTTAGTGCTACCACCAAAACAGTTTTCCATGACAAACTGAATATCCACCTTTGCAGAGGAATCAAAGAGACAGCACCTGAAGTACAAAAGTTATGTCCCAAGGAGGAACCGGATCTTTAATGGGAGGCCATAAAAGAAACGTCCCTTTCAAAAAGGCCTTACACAATCTAGAAGTGGCCAAAAAAGAATGCTTTAGCCTGACATGATAATGGGATATGGCAGCTAGTTGGACTTTCACTGTAGAGAACTTGTGCCTTGGTTGAAAATACAAGCCAGAAAGTCTAAAACTGAAGGAACAGATGCAGTAAAGGGATCCACCAAATTATGGGAAGCCCAAATGGAAAACCTCTTACATTTACTAGCATAGATCTTCTTAGTAGAGGACTTGTGAGTGGAAGGCAATATATGCTTCCCAGGGGATGATAGCCTGGGAATTCTAGCCATCAGCAGAAATGGAGAAGCCAAGCTGTTCGCTTCAGGCTGTCCAGATTCAAATGAAAGTTTCCCTCTGGACTGGAAATCAGATCCGGACGTCAATCCAGAATCCAAGGAGGACTGACACACTGAGACCAAAGAAGGGGAAACCAAACCTGACGAGGCCAGAAGTGGGCAATGAGAATTATGCAGCACCTCGACCTCTAAAGCCTTCTGAAGAAATTCTGCCATAAGAGGAAGGGGAGGATACACATATAGCAGACTAGGAGGCCAAGCATGAACTAGGGAGTCACTGGGAGTTCATCCTTTGGGAGGAAATCAGGGCAAAGAAGTTGCTGCACTTTTGCAGTGGAAAGTGAGGCGAAAGGATCACAGCTCTGTTGACCCCCATCTCTGGAAGATCATGTTCGCCACTGACTGTTTTAGAGTTTAGAGACCACTCGTGAGGAGAAAGAATGGCCCTGCTGAGTTTGTACGCTAGGATGTTGGAACTCACCAGAATGTCCATTGCCACAAGAAAGTGGCCTGAGGACATTGCCCATTCCCACAATCTCATGGCCTCTTGACAAAGGAGCTAAGATCTGGTTCCTCCCTGTTTGTTGATATACCAGACCACTGCCATGTTGTCGGTCTGTATCAAAATTGTTCCTTGGGGGAGGAAAGAATGGAGTGCCTGCAACACCAGAAGCACTGTCCTCATCTCCAGAACATTGATATGAAGATTGGACTCTAACTCTGACCACATCCCTTGAATAGTCCATCCCACACAATGCCTCCCCCACCCGAGCCAGGAGGCATCCGTGGTGAACATGGCCACTGGAGAGGGAGCCACAAAAAAGCAGCCCTCTGATAGATTCTGAACGTTTAACCACCACATGAGAAATGACTAGCAGGTTCTGGATAGCCAAATGGGATGCAACAGGGGGTGAGATCCAGAAGCGACCATTGGACTGATAGGGTCCATTGAAGAACCCACATGTGTAGCCTTGCCAGTTTGTAAAATGACTATGGTTGCTGCCATAGATTCCAGAGCTTGAAGGAAGTATTTGGGCTGCTGATGGTTGAGGCGTCTCCAGAAGAATGCTCACCTGGCCCAGAAGAGACAGAATCCTGTCCATGGTAAGAAAAACCTTGCACACAGAGGTATTCAAACAAACAGTGCTTTAATAAATTCTGGGGAACAGAGAGACTCCAATTTTGTTTTAGGAAAATTTAGCTTCAACCTTGGGCATCATGATAACTGAAGGAACTGCTCTCTGGCCTGAAGAAGCTGATGCTTGGTGGGTGCAGCCAAAAGCCAGTCGTCCAGGTAAGGGAAAACCTTTATCCCCTGCAACCTTAGATACGCTGCTAGTACCGCTACCTCTTTGAACACCTCGGGGGCTGTTGTGAGGCCAAAGGAGAGCACCCTGAATTGATTATGCCTGGCTCCTAATCAGAAGCATAAGAACCTCGTGTGATGCTTGTCTGTCTTTATGTGGTACTATGCGTCCTGGAGGTTGATTGAGCACATCCAGAAGTCCTTCTGAAGGTATGGAAGAATGGACTGAATTGTAACCATCTAGAACTTTGTTTTGGCAACAAACTTGTTCAGTCGGGTGAGATCAAATATCTGTCTGCATTCCCCTATCTTTTTGGGCATCAAAAAGAACCTTCAATAGATGCCTGATCCAGACAGTTCTGGGGAGACGGGCTGGATGACTCTTGTTGAGCAGCTTTGAGATTTCCAGTTGAGCTACCTCCCTGTGAGCAGGTGAAACATCTGGGAGAGACTTTCAGGCCTTTGGTGGATGAACCAACAAAATCAGATATCCCCTGATTATCATTAGCACCCATTAATCACATGAGATGGCTTCCCAGACTGATGGATCCAGAGATAAGTGACTCCTAACTGCCTCAGAGTAGGATAGCTGGACAACACTTCAGGGTCACTGGAAGGGTATGTCCGGGTGGAAATCCCAAGACCCTTGTTCTCTTGAAGTCCTCCTACCCCCTATGTCGGTATCTAAAAGGATCATTCCACTATCTGCCTCTAGGGGAAGAGTCATCAGGGTCATCCTGATGGAGAGCCCTGGATTTTTGGAACCACAACCTCTTACTGCCTCTCTGATACCTGGAGTAGGAATGCTGAGGAATAGAAGAGTGGATTCCGATAGCAGGCAGGGTCTTACCATCTTTCTCACACTAGGCTAAAGTCTGTAGTGCTGAAATGAAATTCATCCTGAAGTCTTGGCGAGTACCTTTGCGAGGTGGACCCTGTTTTTCACAAAATCTCACCAAAGCGATACTGATATATAGACTATTTATATAGCATATATCATGGACAGAAGTAAATCAAAAATGAAAAAAGATAACTGGGGGCACAAGACCCAGGATAAAAAAGTGCCCAATCCTCGTAGGTGCACTGGTGTCAAGACTGGAAAAAATGACAATGTAGAATCCTCAAAATGTGGAAATATTCCTACAATGTGGCCAGGCCAGGCTCAGGAGAAGGATGGCCCCCCTGTTATAGAAGGAAGCAGCAGTCCACAAAAAGGACAAAAATTGATTAGCCAAAAAAGAGCCATAAAGATGATACAATGGACTACTGAGGATAAAAAAGAAATCATGTATTATTATTATGCAATAAGCCCAGAATTTCCAGATACAAGATATACAAAATGATAGAGAGAAATTAGAGGAAAGAAAAATACTTTTGCAGGAAAAACTGTCAGAAGCTTCAGATAAAAATTTGCATTCATTAATACAAAAGATTTTTGAAAAACAGTATATAGATCAAGAAACTTTGATCACTTTGGGGAAAAAAAGCCTTTGAGGAAGTGGAAAAATATAAACAGCAAAACTAAGATATTTGAAAAAGCTAAAAAAGAGATATGGACATGGGAAAGAGATTTGATATATTGCAATATTTATGCAAAGGAGAAAGCCAAGTTAACTAATATAGAGAAGGCAGTCTCAAAAGTATTCAAAGAGAAATATAGGCAAAGGCATCCAGACATGGAAATTTTCACAATAAAAAGATTAATAACACAAAAACAATGTAGAAAAGACTATTAGTAACGTAAAGGTTAAATAAATAGAAGCTGAAGTTATGGAGTGCCTGCAAAGTGAAGGATTTAATGTCGAAGGTCTAAGACAGACTACATCACAGTATGCTGGAGTATCTCCCCAGAATAAGGAAAAACAAGACTAGGAGACATGTGAAGAAAAATGGACAGGGGAAAGGAAAAGAGAATTAATATGGTGTAATATTTATGCAAAAGAGAAAGCAAAATTAATTAATGCAAAAAGAGCAGCACCAAAGATATTTGAAGAAAAATATAGGCAAAGGAATCTGGATATGGAAAACTTTACAATACAAAAAATAAGACGACTAAGAGGAAAAGTAGAAAAAGAGATGAGTAATGGAGAAGTCAAAGAAACATAAATTGAAGTAATGGAACAGCTGCAAAGAGAAGGATTCAGTGTAGAAAATCAAATGCAGAAAGCACCACAACAGGATAGAGCAATAGATATCCAAATTAAGGGGAAACCAGTGGAACAGGAAGTAACTGGTCAGGAGCCTTCCACAAGAAACAAGTATAAACATTCATTTGAAGATAGACAGCAAGGAAAGAAAGAAACAGGAAACTGTGGAAACACTGATGCAGTCAATGTTGAGGAGTGATAGGCCAGTGAGTTCCCATATGACAGAACAGAAGACACTGGATGAAACTGAAGAGAATGTGCCACAGGAAGATGCTACAGAACTTTCTATAGAATGCCCACAGGAAATGGAAAACAAGGGCTGTACCCTCAGTATGGAAGAAAAAGAGTTAAGAGAAGAGTTGCTTGATATAATAGACAAAGATAGATATATCAAGATCAAGGAGAGAAATAGACTGCAGAAGGTTAATAAAACCCTAAAAGTCAGAAGCTTGATAAAACAAATGAACACAGTAATTAGGACTGTCCATAGAGACCCATGCAATATAACAGAAGTAAACAGAATATATTACTTTGCTGCTACATTAATAACTGATAAAGTTCTACCACGGAACATAGGGTAGTGAGGGAAAAGAAGAGGCAACAGCGAATAACATCATGCAAATATTGAATAGAGAAAACTATAAAGCAGCTAAGACGAGAAGTATCATTGTTAGATTATAGAAGAGGGAACAGATCAATGAAAATATTAAGAAAGATAGATGGGATAAAAGCAATGCGTTGTATTAGAACAGACCAGGATTATGCACTATTGGAGAGAAACTAAAAATTACGAAACAGGCGGAAAGACTTGGAAGATACGAAGATAAATAGAAGGGAAAAACACAAAATAAACAAATTATTGATGACCCAAAAAAGTTTTGTAGAGAACTGGGAAATAAGGTAAAAGGAATAGATAGACCACCAAAAAAAGAGGAAGTAGATACATTTTGGAGAAATATCTATGAAGATCCTGTGGAACATAAAGATGCTAAATGGATAGAAGTAAGAGAGAGAATAAGAAGTTTAAAGGTACAGAATATGAAATGGGATGAAATAACTACAGAGATTGAAATAAAGTTGAGAAAAGCCTCTAAATGAAAAACCCCAGGCCCAGATGCAGGACCTAACTTTTGGCTTAAAGAATTAACTTCTTTGCACGATGATTTAGCCATGAGTAAGAACTATTTATATATGCACCCCGAACACACACACAGCACTGGTTAACAGGAAAAACAATGCTCTTACTTAAGTGAACCTGCAAGCTACCCTAAACATTATAGACCAATAACTTGTCTTCCAACAACATACAAACTATAAACGGGAATTGACGCTGACAGACTTTATAGTCATTTAGAAGAAAACTCAATTATGGCAGTAGAACATAAGGGCAATAAAAGAAAGTCATATGGAACAAAGGACCATTTGTTGTTAAACAAAGTTATAGTGGAGAATTGTAAGAAGGGGAAGAACCCGAGTGTGGCATGGATTGACTACAAAAAAGCATTTGATAGTATCCCACATTCATGGATAAAAGAGTGCTTAAAAATGTAAAAAAGATACACCCTACACTGATTGAGTACATTACAGTAACCATGAAACAGTGGCAAATCACTTTGCAATTAAGCCATGATAAAGGACAGATTATTATTCCCAGGGATAAAAATTCAAAGGGGGACATTCCAGGGCAACTCTGTCACCCTTGTTATTCTGCCTTGCCATTAACCCATTAAGCTGCTTATTTAACAGCCTAGGCCATGGCTACAATTTGGCTTCTAGAAAACAACAAAGTCTAATAACTTCTCTTCTTTTTGTTGTTGATTTAAAATTGTATAGCTCATCAGATGAGGAACTGAAAAGCACAGCTGCAGGTTGTCAAAACTTTTTCAGATATCGGAATGTCATTTGGGTCTTGATAAATGTGCAAAATCAACCTTTAAAAAAGGAAAATTGCAGCACCAGGCAACATCAGTTTGGGACAAGAATGTGATATAAAAGAACTTGAGCAAGAAGGGGTGTATAAATACTTGGGAATTGATGAAGGATCAGCAATAAAACATGAACAAATGTGAATAAGGCTTAGTAAGGAGTACTTTAGAAGACTTAAATTAATCCTGCAAACAGCACTGAGACCTAGGAACAAGATCCAAGCTATAAATCAATTTGCTCTTCCTGTCCGAACTTAGTCTTCCAGTGACTGACTGGCCCCAAATAGTGTGGATAGATTGGATATCAAGACAAGGATGCTTCATGCAAACCAAAAGATTTATAAAAATCAGTGTATACCAAGATTATATAGCCCCCATTCTGAAGGAGGGATGGGCCTCCTTGAAATTGATTACATGTATAGATCTGCAATCGTGGGACTAAACACATCTATTGACCTCAAAAGATCCAAATGTGGTGAAAGTTTTGAAACATGAGCAGAATATATCTAAGATGACATTTCTGCTTAATTTAGCAGAAGCATATCGACATCAAGCAGGAGTGGAAATAAAACCAGAAGTGGATAAAAACCAAGCAGCAACTAAATGTGCTAAAAAAGAAAAGAAAGAATATAAGGTGAAGGATCAGATGAGAAGGCAAGAAATGTGGAAAAAACAAATATAGTTGCAAGTATAAAAAAATTCTGGAAGAGCCTCATGTTGATCAAGAATGAACGCAGGAATGGTTAAGGTGAGGTGAATTTACATCAAGAAATGAAAGGTTAATATTGGCAGCACAAGATAGCAGGCTGCGTACATGCTGATTTACTAAGTTCATTGAACATTTAGGAGAAACAGACATACGTAGGTTTTGTGGAACAGAGTTGAAACAGTTGCACACCTTATTTCTGGTTGTGATGTTCTAATGGCAGAGGGACTGTATACTGAAAGGCATAATAATGTGGCGAGATTGTTACACTGGAGATTGTGCAAACATTATGGTATCGAAGTGGCTGAAAAGCTTTGGAAACATGAGCCACAGAGAATCATAGAAAATGAAGTTTACAACACATGGGATCACCCAATACCAACAGTCCAAAAGATAAATGCTAGAAAACCGGACATAGTGATCCAAGAAAAGAAGACAAAAGTAGCATCGATCATAGAAATTTCCATACCTAGTGACTATAGTGTCTTGCGTAGAGAGAGAGACACAAAGTCATAAAATACCCTGATCTGCAGGCAGAAACGAGAGACATGTGGAAGAAAGATACCCAGACAGCTCCAATAGTAGTAGGAGCAACTGCTCTTATAAAAAAGAATTTACAATCTTATTTAGATGTGTTACCAATTCATGCAACATCGTATGAATTGCAGGAGTCCTTGCTGGGCACATTGCGGGTACTGTAAAGAGCACTTTTGGCCAACATCAAAGAGTGAAATACTAATTTCATGAACTTTAAATCATACTCAGACTTAAGAACGGGGTTCATTCCCATCATGGTATTAGAAACCCAAAAGACTTGGAGAAATCAAAAAAGGCTAAAGTCTCCTTCATGGATGGACCAAACAGGGATGATCCATCAAAGGAAGCATTCATGAAGGATGCCTTGTAGGGCTTCGAGAAATTACAAAGCCGCATCCAGGTGTGACACCTAGTAGCGATGCCTGAACCAGCTGCCATAGAAGTGTCCTCCAAGGCATAGGAAAGGAGCCTCAGAGATGTTAGAGAGCTTTGAAAGTGGCCATTCTAAAGGACATGGACTCTGGGGTAGACACAGAGTTCCTCAATGAGCGATCTCTGCAGTCGAGTAACATGCTCCAAGTAATTCAGTGCCCTCAGAGAGAAGGCCACTGATGGATAAACATGTTTCCCTAGTCTGTCTAGACCCCCCGTCTAGAGGACGGACAGAGGAGCTCTCCTGGGTGAGCTCCTTTTTCGTGGTGGTTGCAACCACCAAAGCATTAACAGGGACCGCCAAAAAAGTTGTGTCTGGCAGGGGGTTAAGTATTTTGTCTGGGCACTTGGGTACTGGTTCCATTGAGTCTGGTTCCTTCCACACCCTGCAGGCTATAAGGCCTACTAAGGGGTCCACAGGGGGAGTCACTCAGGAAATAGATGGGCCTGCACCAAACACCTCCAGGCACACTGACTTGTCAGGATTGAGCTTTGGGACAGACCATCCACCCTTCTGATGCAGAATTTCCATGATGTCCCCAAAGGAGACATGATCGGGGGGAGCCCATTCCTTCTTCCCAGTCAGTGCCATAAGTGACAGACTCAGGAGTGGAGTCGATGTGCCTCCTTTTCAACACATGCTTCCCGATGGACCTCCTTGAGGGGAGAATCTTGGGAGGAACCGGAAGGCTGGGGCTCCACAAGGAGAAGAACCTGGAGGGCAGGGGCAGACTGTCTGAAAATGAGGGCTAGAGACAGAGTTCAGAGTCCACCTGGAGCAGAATAGGATCCAGAGGAGAAGGCATCAAAGTTGAGAGAACCCTCTCCATCACGTCAAATGCCAGAGAATGGGAGATTGGCGCCGCATGCGTCTGCACCGAAATGCTAGACGCCAGCTGAGCCAAAGCCCAGGACCCCACAAGCTTCAACAGGAGGGGCTGGTGCCGAGCTGCTCAGTGCCGAAGCTCCAATGGGGAGGGAAGACACCAAAACGCTCAATGCAGAAGCCAAACTCTCAGAACTGGTGCCAAGCGAGTAACGACTCAAAGCACCCTCCAGCAGTAAAAAAAAAAAAAAAAAAAAAAATGGGGCCCGAGGAACCCAAGGCCATGATCGGCAAAGAAACCAACAGACACTGACCCCTCGACACCGGGAAGTCTGGCAACTGCTAGACCCGAAGCCCCAGGGCTCAGGAAAGGAGAAGCCCCTGGAAAGGGGCAGGGAAGGATCCCTCCACTCCCAATGGGAAAAGGGCAGGAAGGACTCAGCTGTATCTCTGCCTGCAAGAATTGTCTCAACCAATCCACTTCTCTCTCCGAGAAACTACAGGAGGACCTGGCAGAGGAAGCCACAGAAGCAGACCTGGAGTGGTGCCTGGGTAAGGCTGATTCTACAGCCTCAGGCGAGAACCTAGGCTAAGGGGAAGATAACCTAGGCCTGATCTTGGGAAAAGGTTCACCAGCAGCGGGGAAAGATTCAATCAGTCTCAGCTTCTCTGGGGGCTTTGTTGATGCTTTTGGATTTGTCTCTCTCTCTCTCAGCCTTCTTGTGCACATCCCTGCTTTTGCTCTTGGGCAACTTACCTGGAAGTTGAGTCCCTGCACCCGCATTAGAAGAACTGGGTAACAAGCTCTTTAGTAACTTCTTTGTCCTGTCCACGAGGGTACAAGAGGAAAAATCTGCATAAACAGAACACCTAGTGTCCAAGTGAAGAGCACCTAATACAACACACAATGAATGACTGTCCAGGGGTGGGAGTTTATGCCCACACCCATACATTTCTTAAATCCCCACACCCTTCTCAGACTTGTCCGACAGGACAGAAAGACAAGGAAAGGGAACTTACTGAAGAAAACTTCAATAGAAACGCTCTATGCAAAATGCGAAGGGTAGGGAAAAGTTTAGACAGTTGTAGGAAAACTTAAAAAAACAGTAGCAGAATACCAGGAAAGTCCCAACACTAGATGAAAAAACTCACAACAAGATGGAGCTCAGACTACTTGCTTGTAGCTGGAATGGCAGCAAACTCTATAGGAGGGGGATGGAAGAGAGAGGGGCATTATGGGTACGGAAGGAGCTTGGTTTCAGCACCATAGCTTGAATATGGCCAACTCGGCACCGATGTTGGTGCCTATACCCACAGCTGAAGATCAAATGAAGACAACAATGTCAGATCATCAAGTTAAACAACTTACAAAACCCCCATTCTGTCAGGAAGTTCTGACAAAACCACCTTTGGTATAGTGACCAGATAAGATTCCCAGAAATAACTATGCTTACAAATCTAAGCCATGCTACTTGCACCAAAGAGCCTTATAATGCTAACTTATTTTATCAGCATTCCATGTTTCTGCAATGTGGATGACAGACAGTTTCATCAATCCTGCCAAGTATATGAGATAGTACAATACAAGAAAATACTGTATTTCAGTACAACACTGTATCCAAAGCTCCATTTTTCAAAATAATGGAAACAAAAGGAAGCCTGGATGTCTCAAATGTACTAACATTAATAACAAAAAGACTGTGACAAAGGGGGTAAAAAATGGGTTTAGCAGATAATCTCATCCTTTCCTTTAAGTGGTTTGTTGCAGCACACCTTGGGAAAAAGTGAGTAAATTAGCAACATCTTTGTAATCAAAGGGCACATAAAGAAAACATGAAATATGAACCAGATGTCTGTTGTAACAGACTACAGAAAGTGTATTAAAGCAAAGTTTACACTTCAGTTCAACTGAAACCTACATGGATGACATTTCTTTATAGAACTACACTGAACATGAAACACTCTGCTACAGAAAACTGGAAACAGTCTATTTTGCATGACACTCACTTCATAATGACTACTTGCAACAGTCCATTAAATGCAAAAAGAAAAACATGCAAACCTGACCTTTAGTCTTTTCTCACTGGTCTCTGCAGCACTGCAGCGCTCATTTCCTGCTAGATCAACCATGTTCACATGGCTCGTCACCGCATGTTCATGAGCTTCACCATCAAGCACTTCTCTCTAACAGTGGAAGAAACAAAAAAGACTAATGAGATGGTTAATTTTACTTCAATAGCCATGTCATTGCTGTTCTAACAGTACATGTTTACACCCCTCCCATTACTACTTTTGATTCATATATGGTCAATAGGCTTGTAGTCCAGGAGAGCATTAAGGGATGTAGCCAACATTCCTAATTTCCCCAAAACACTGGTTAAATGGCTTGCTCAAGACCACAGAGTAAGCAAAAGAAAACTGAGGGAATTAAACTCTGTATCACAGTTGCAGTTCATTAACTGTTCAAAGCCTTAATCCTGGGTGGTACGAATTAGACCCACAATCCTTACAAAAAAAAAAAGTTACCAGTTATAGTTTTACTGCATCCTTAAAATAAACTGTGGATTTCATGAGAAGCCTAGACATCAATTATTGAAAAAAAAAAAACAAACAAAACATTTTGCACAGCATAAATCTACAGTGGTGTAATCCAAGTAGTGTGCAAGCAACAAATTTCCACAAAATACAATTTCAATAAATTATCAAGCCTACCTCTGGGACTTCCTCGGTTAGTACTTCTAATCTTTGGATATCATCCTGTCACATTACTATCTACTTACCTTAGGACAACATCCATCTCCTCAGTGACCTCTTAGAATATGAAACAAGGGCACTCAGAATGTACATGGCGTGTACCTCTGTATGTACAGCTATACACAAACCTTTATATCCCATCATCATTTAGGCTATTAAGGAAAAAATATCCAGCATATAGGTTATCAAAAGTCATATACCTGATAACCCATATGCATGTCAGTACTTTTTTTTTGTGGAGGCCTAGCCCTGTAGTTTAAAACTTTTTAGCTCCAAAATTGTCTTTTAATACCAAATGCTGCAAGTATAATGGGCCAACTTCCAAAAGACTTGTCCTCAGTAAAAATTACCACTTTTGAAAGAGTTGCACTCTGTGTAATCTGGCCTAATAAACATTTAAGGCCAAACATATTAATCTGCCCCTAAGTGAATAACAAGCAAAGGCTAGGGAAGAAGTCCACCATTCCATAGCTATACAAATGTAACGGAGATCCAGCTTTGAAAAAAGACTGTTGGATTTTCCATCATTAACGGTCAGACATGTCTAGAAGGGTCACGAACTCTAAAGCAGGTTAGCATTTCACAGATTTGAAGTTCTCAAAAGTCCAATTTGAAGTAAGTCAAACGATTACTGCAGATTTTCCCATTGCCTTATTATCCAAGTAACAGGAATAAATGCCAGACTTATACCAATACTAGCTTAATATCTAGCCTAGGCAAGAATTTATAAGCAAACATTCAGTCCATCAAGTTTCTGCAAGTGGAAAATACAGATGCAAGTCTACAACATTCTGAAAAAGCCATGACAAAGGTAACACTTCAGCATACAAAAGATCTGCCTGAATGGAAAGGAAATAACTGAAGATGTAAAAACAAAAAAATTGTGTCTGGCTCAGTGGGTAGAAAGAATGCCCTATGACCAAAAGTCTGAACAGCAGGTCGAGTGCTATAAAGTGCTGGGCAAGGGAAGCTGGAATTGAGAAGTTGCTCCAGATTATTCACTGTGGCAGCTCGCATACAAATGGAGGTTTGCACGTTAACTATACCTGCAGGACTGTGGACACTGGTTTGATCTCAAGCCAATGACCATTGTTCTTATAGGTAAGTTTGTGGAATATGTGCACTGAGAAGGAATAATGAATGTGCATGTATGTATGGCTGCAACCTTAACCCTACTGGCTTACAGTGTCTCATATTTTTGTTGACAAAAGCACTATATTCAGTTTAAAACCACAGTGGGGAGACACACTATGGGTAAGGCTGCTATTAGTGCCACAAGGTACCTATGCATCAAACACTGAGCCATGGCAACAATCCTAAAGAAAGAGGTCACCGCATGGACAGCAGCAGTACAAAAATGAGAAGCACTTCCAACAGTATTAACTACCATTTTAGGTGAAAGGACTTATTTCAGGATATGAGATTCACAGACTGAATGGAGTACTGTGCTGTAAAAACAAGTTGCCCCATAATGAATACCACAACAATGACCTTTAACTATAAAATCTGTACACAGTGTATAAGTTATATAATACAATGCTAACAGAACACAACACTATAGTACATAATACAAGGAAGGCACATCTTTTATGCACTGACAAATAAAAACTAGAACTACCTATATAAGCAAACATCCCTCTCTGTTTTTCAAAGCTAGTTGTCAAATATCATCCCCATTCACTGCTTTCAACAGGCATGGTCCTCAAGTAACTTTTAATTAGGAAATTTAAGTCACTTGCAAAGATCTTGATTTACTTCTTAAAATCAACCAATAAGCTAAATGCACCAAATCAGTTTGCAGCTTGCATATCAGCTAGTATTTTTAAACAATTCTGTCTAAACATGACAGAACATCACATCTCTGCTAGTCACGAATGCATATTTTATGTGGCTTAATTGCCTAGATTTGGCAGCAAGACAGAAGGAGACAGCAGCAATGGTGAATTGCATCCCCATTTCAGTTCGGCTTGAGTCACCATATTTAGCAATCTAGGTCTTCAACCCATTAAGATAGATCCTTGATATCAAGAACTTAAATCTCCAGCTGTCCACCAGTACCCATGCTGCCTATGGGCAAAAGCAGACATCTTTACCAGCAATGATCAGCAAGAGAATTAACAGCTAATACATTTTAACATTAAACAGTTGTACCTCATTTTCAGTAGCAGAAATGGCTTAACTTTTCCTTCCAGTAGGAAGGGTCTCATTTCTTGATATCAGTTCTAATGGTACTATTCCATCCAAAGTTACAGTAGGGTCATGCTTCCTAACACTGCAAACAGTTTTTAATATAATTAAAAAGGCATTTTATCAATCCACTTTTAATATAATCAAAAGGACATTTTATCTTGGTAGTAACATACATAACACCTTATAATAAATTATAAACATATTACCCAAGTAGACATTTCATGCAAAATCTGGAAAATGTGCTCAAATCATGAGCTGCAATCTATTTTATGTTTAGGCAAGGCATGAACATTAAATAAAAGCTTCAAAGCTAGATATAGACACCAACTAGGAGTACATTAGGTATGTCTGTGGTCAGCATAATTTTGGCAGTTATATGGCAATGTTTCTCTACATCGAAAAACTAAGTATTTCTTGAATAAGATTATCTGCAATACAACTGGTGTTTTGTGCAGCTATTTGTGAATCGGTATATAGAAATAGAGACTTACAAATCTTAATGGTAGTTAACTTAAATATGCAAGTAAGAGTAATCAGTTATTGATGAAATGTTACATATGCAGGTCATATTTCTTAAACAATTTTATGAAATTAATAAAAACTTAATACCCAAAACATGTACACTGTCTACATGTCTGTCTATATACAAACACAATGCAATATTTTAATGGTCTAACATTTAACCTTTTTATTACTAGCAATGTCCCATTTCTGGGAGAGACATTCCACTTTAGTACCTTTATTGGTAACTGATCTCAAGCGAGTGATCTCTGCTCTCGATTCTGCATTTCTTTACAGTGGCTTGCTCTATCATTTGCAAGAATTCAGTAATTGTGGTGGAGGACCATCTTTCCACATCTCTGCTATAACCTTTGTCTATGAAAGAACATATTGATACACATCCATACCTTTTGAACATGTGCATTATATGGACTCAAGTCACTAAATGGATTCAAATCACTAAATGTTATTTATTTATTTATTTTATTTATTTTAATATAATTAAATTGTCTGAATGATGCTTGTAAAAAAAAATATCCAGTATTCATGGAATAACTCATTCATATGTAGTTTCCAATCAGCTTTAGTTACATTGCCAAATACTCCATTTGATAATCCTTGTTAATGTTTGCTATTTTTTCATGCACGTAAGACAGCCTATATGTATATTCATTGCCAAGTATATATTTTCTAGTACTGAGCTTCTGATGATTTCCCATTAGAAGTGCACACTCTTCTTGAAAAGTTAAACTCCAATAGCTATCTTTTATTTCTTCTTTATAAAACTTTTTATAAGATAGAATAATGGTCTATTGTGATAGAGATCATTAGTGTCTTTTTATTTTCATATGCAACTTGACAATTATTAGTTTATGTATATTTTGTGAACATACTTCTACAAAATATATCTTGTACTTTCAATTCTAATTTTCTCATTATTTTGAATTATAGTCCATATTAAAGTTTTCTATTGCTTTCAGAATTTTACCATGAATGTTATACCAGCCAATGAATTTCATCCTGTTCCAGTGAGTTAGCAAATCTGTTCAATGTACATTTTGTTATACTAAACGGTACAAGAGCAGGTTTAACCATTTCTGCAAGTTCAATATATGCATATTAAGTATTGTATTAATGAGCTGCGATTTTGAAAGTGAATTGATAACTACAAACCATCAACCACATTTTGTTTTCCAAAGATTTTCTTAAGTACAGATTATTTTATGTTAACCAATGATAAAGGTAGGTCTTCATAATTGGCAAATTTTCTCTAACCAATGAATAATCACTTTAATATCGACTGCCTCTGCATGTGTTTGCAAGTTAGGTAATCCCTCATTTTTCTAATGGTCTTAAGACTTTAATAGGCCAATCTTTCTCAAGATATGCAACCATATTTTACCAAAAACAATCAAATAAACTGCAGTATCAGAACCATTATGCATATTATATTCTGGGAAATAAAACCATTTTATGAGGTATAATCTATCCTCAAATGTAAAACATGTTTGTTCAAGGTCCCATTTAAATGCATCTTTTCTGTTAAATCATTGTAACTAAAGAAAAATGTTATTCTTAAAAATATTCTAATTGTTGGGATTTCCTTCTAAAGTTAAACTATCAAATTTTTAGTGTTAATATTTAATTAAATATAATAGATTTGTATTTGCCTGATGTTTCAAAACAACAATTTTAATTCTACTGATGCATCCAAGTTGGTAATCAAATGAAAGTAGGATTTGTATTGTTCTACATTTACTCCTGAAATATTTCTTTGTTCTAATTACCATTGCTAAAATCTCAGTTTTAATTGCAACTAATAATTGGGATAAAGGGCATCCTTAAGTAGTTCTTTCTTTA
>NC_056750.1:436016319-436022511 GCF_019279795.1 Protopterus annectens | reverse complement strand
GGATATAAGCGGGAGGACAGGTTGGCTTCTGGCGTTATCCTGAGGCAACAGGGCATTTAAACAACCATTTGCAAGAGAAACCTATTAAGACCAGATCCCAACACAAAACACTTAGGACACTCAAGTGAGGGACTCACTAGAAGAGAGTGAGGAAATTCGTCCATTAATTGAAGTAATCAACCCTGGGTAGTACAGGAAGGCTAGACCAAATTCTTCTTAGTATATAGACCATGGACACTGTGAAGATATCCAGAAGGGCTACAGAGGATTCTATCCAAAATTAATCATGAAAGCTATACAAGATTTACAAGGTGATGCGATTGAGTTACCACTTAAATGGGGAAGCAGCAGAGAAAGCGGTTAGACAAATTATTGGCCCAGACTGGCACATGGTTTGTGGCACTTGAACGCGTGACGCGCAACTCAAGCCCTCTCCTACAGGAAGTGACGCAGAGTTAGACATTTAGTTGGCGCTGGTCTTAGACCGACTGGAAAAATGGAAACCGATGATTGACCTATTAATCAGTAGTACAACAGGTCATCGAATCTGTGGATGGGCATTTTGGTAGATTATTAGAATGTTTTAATAACCATAGTGCATGCTCATTCTCAAAAACTGAAAATGATAGCTCATATGAACACGCAATTGAAAAATGCATTTTAAAAGGTTGCATTGCCCCATCAGTAGCTTATTATGCCATACATGATAGATCATCGGACCAGCAGGGCTATGGGGCCTGGCTGGACATGCTAGGCATGCTGAAAGACACTTCTAACAGTAAGAAGAAAAGAAGACGTGAGGCTTTCACAGCTGAAGACGGAGAAGTCTTTTGTACAGTCAGTAAAAAGGAGAAAACGCCAGAGCAATAAGCCTGAGAGAGACCAGAGGTTTTTGAGAGAGGAAAAGAAAAGGCACGTCATGCGAAGAAAGACAGTGATTGCAGATCTAATAAAAACGACTACATGGGGGCTGATAGGAGTGATGAGGGATTGACTATATGATAGTCATAGCGTTCAACACCGTCATCAGGAGAGTAATGAGCAGAAGGGAGAAAATGTTAAAACAAAGTAGAAGTTGGAATAGAGGAAGTGCAAGTAGGTGATGAGGAAAGTGAAGTTTTAGATTTAGCCTTGTTGAGCTTAGGAGCTCTATTTGGTAGGATATCTTGAAACTGGAAGTTACACTTCTGGTGGAGGGGAGGAAGTAAAATTTGTGTGTGATTCAGGGCATCCACGGGGCTTTGATACATCCTTCAAAGTTACCGGGAACACTCTGAATCACCTGATTATATATTAGTGAAAGCAGCAAGCGGACAGCCATACAGGAACCACTTTCCCATGATATAGCAATAACTGGACCTTATTTCAGGTATGACCAGAGAAGTAAGATAGTACTTTCTGCCAAATGTCCGTAAATTTACTGGGAAGAGACCTTATGCAGCTTTTTTTGGCATAGCGCAGTTCCTACCATGAAAGGTATGGAGGCACAAAGATTACAATGGATACTTTTGTGATGCAATTGAAGCCTACTATTGGTACAGCCAGGACCTGGCTACGACTGGTCCAGGGGCAGTAAATCGAAGAACTGATGAGCGTATGCATCAGTAAAAGGTACCCTCCCTCAGCATTGACTTCAACAGCACTTGTTACATTGTACTTTGTACTATTGTAGTGTCACCAGCGTACCCGATAAAAGAATATGAGGAGAAATTGTTCAGAAATCCTGCAAATAGGTTGAGTAATTACGAACCCTGTACTGGGATACTTGAGGGGTAATAGTGTGGTAGTTTATCTGTCAATTACCCCAGGAATTCACCGGGATCGGACTGTATAAGTCCAACTGGCTACCGCGTAATCAGCTTAACGCAAACATAAAAATGCCAGATGGGTAGATCTAGGTGAAAAAAGTGACAAGATGGGAAAGGCAAACTGACTTAGGAGTTGTCAAACAAGGAATACAAAAGCAAAAACTGGAGATTGGTTGGTTAACACAAAGCCGTCCAGCCTGTACACTTACAACAAAGTGAGGACCCAGCTGATTGATGTTCCTCCTACTGGAAGAGAGGAAGAAAAAGCTTGGTGTGATATACCAAGCATTCTTTGGTCAACAGGGAAATCAGATGTAGGGCTTATTCGGACAGCAGGTCCAGTAACTTCTATCACACCAAAGTCAGCATTTAGACCACCGAAAAGCAGCTAATACCCTTTGAGAAGAGATGCAGAGCAGGAATTAAGCCTATAATAGCAGCATTACTTAAGAAAGGAGTACTGGTAGAATCTTTGGATTCACCATGTAATACCCCTCTCATTTCCTGTTAGGAAAGCAAGCGGGGAATGGCGGATGGTAACAGGATTTAAAGCTGTTGCAATGATGCAATAATACCTAGAGGCTGCCCTCACGGTGCAGACCTCAAGACTTACACTTTATTGAATGATTTGAAGCCAGAACAGAGTAGTATTTCATCATGGATAGATATAAGGCACGTTGTTTTCTTTTCAATACCTATACATCGGATAGTCAGTATTGGTTTGCTTTTACACATTTCAGGGTAACAGATACACCTATACTAGACTACCACAGGGATACCGTGAAAGTCCAAATAATATTAAGCACAGGAGATGGCTACAGTGCAACCCAAGTGGGATTTACTCCACCTCAGGGGGCCAAGGTCAAGTCTCTACTTTATGTGGATGACATCCGTTTACCTTGCGGCCCTCACCCAGCAACAGTGTAGGGAAGATCACGATAGCATTTATTGAGGGTTTTAGCAGAACAGGGACATATAAAGTAAACAAGCATAACTGAAAACTTTTCTGGAAAACACAGGTCAAGTACCTGGGATATGTGGAGAAATATTCAAGGGGTAGAACATTGATGAAGATAGAAAGGTAGCAATTTTACAAGCTCCCAAGCCAACTACCAAGAAGGAAATGATGTCCTTCCTGGGGGACTGACTAATTTTTAATGAGAGTTGGATACCAAACTATGCTGTGGAGTTGGCTCCATTGGCTGATTTAATATTTAAAACACCTATGGCAGCACAAGATATACTACATTGGACTCCAGTGGCAGAAAGCAGCCTTCTGCAGACTAAAACAATTGATAGCTTCATCATCAGTTTTGGGGCTTCCACTTATCATAAGAGATTTTTCAGATTGTAGATTGTAAGAGGGATATATGACGTCAGTTCTCTGACGCAACAGCATCAGGAATAAGCAACGCCCCGCCGATAGCTTACTATTCATCACAGTTGGGACCCAGTGGGCACGATGCGTGCTGCCACATTCAGTAAGCCTGAGCAGTTATTTGCAGCTGCCCGTGGCGAGCGTTACAGGCTTCGGCCTCAATGGTATTATTTCACCCTCTTACCTTGAGAGTAAGCCTCATGCAGTTGCGATAATTTTTACCATAAGAGAAAATTCGCATTTTTGTCTCCGACTAGACATCTTTCTTGTATGACCATACTGCTGAGTCAACCTCACATGGTGATTGAATCTGTATGCGACATTAAAATCCATCAACGTTGCTTCCGACTCCCGTGGATGGCACACCACACAGTTGCCTACAGGAATGTAAGAGCAAATAACTTTACCCGACAGGATCTTTACTGATATACCTTTGGCTGATGCCAGAGGTAACATTTGTAATGGGCCGGATCATGTAGAAGGGTCCTACAGGGAAAAAAATCTAGTGGGTTATGCAGTGGTTACTGATGTTGGGATTGAGAAGAAGCCCAACCCCTGCAGCTTAACTTGTCTGCTCAAGCAGCAGAATTGATAAGCTTTAACGAGCTTGCGTACTTCTGCTTGAGAAGGACAGATGTGCAACGAACATATATACTGATAGTCAGTATGCTTTCTCCACAGTGCATGTTTTGCGCAGCAGTGGAAGAATAGGGAATGATAACATCCACTGGTAAACCCGATCAACTCATGCGCAACTGATTCCTTGAATTTATTAGACTCTATTCAGTTACCTACTAAAGTAGCTATTTTGTAAATGTACGGCTCATACAAAGCAACAGCATAAGATTTCAAAGTGTATTACGCACGAGCTGATGCAGCTCGCGAGAGCCAGAAAGCAGCCTCAGACTCAGAAACTTTACTTTTGAATGAGGAATTACTAACCCTCTGAGATTTTAGATTTAGAAATGCTAAAAACAATGCAAACATTAACTCACGAGAAACAGAAAAACAGAAGTGGGTAAGGCGAGGAGCAATCCTTGAAGACGGATATGCATCCTCCAAAAGAGAGAGAGAGAAGCCGATATTACCATCTAATTTATTTAGATATCGCGGCTTTTTGTTGAGCCACGGGCAGAGCCATGTGTCTCAACAGGGGGATGGTACAAAGTTAGTTAACAGAATATTCTAACTGTCTGAGTAATCTGAACTACTTAACACACAAAATTTGCACCCTGTAGCAGATGCTTGTCATATTTGCAGTGGTGGAACATCATGCACCAGGAGCATTCAAACCCCGAAGCAAGGAGTTTCCATTACACCACCTATATCCGTTCCATACTATTTGTATGGAACTTCATAGAAGTTGAATAAATGTGAAGGAAATAAATGCACATCACAAAGTGATCATAGATACAGTTTTCAAAATGGGTAGAAGCTCCAACCAGGAATCCGGATGCAGCAACAGTGGCAAAGGCTCTAGTAAAGGGAAATAATTCCTAGATTTGGCATACCGGAAAGGATCTATGCATAGTGACAATGGGACACATTTTTGTCAATCAGACAATTCCGGCAACTTGGGAGTTTTTTAGATTTCCTTGAGGAATCACTTGAAAGCTTACCACCCACAGTCCAGCAGGACTGGTGGAGAGAGGTACAATGGGATTTTGAAAAACAAGTTAAGGAAGTTGATGAGTGAGACTCAAGAAGAATTGGATTTGCTGTTTACCTTCAGCATTTGCTGAGCATGAGAACAGTTCCAAATGTAAAGGGGCTTTGACTCCCTTTGAAGTAGTATTTGGAAGGGCATATTACATGTGCCACAGTGGAAAGCTCTTATGCCTGTAAGAGCTGGAGGGTCAATGTAATCATTAGCCAATTACATGATGAAGATTGTTAACCAATAAGACTGCTTTTTCAGTTAAACTCTTTTGCAGATAAAGAATAGACAAAACCGGACGCAGTGCTAGCCCGGGATCCTGGGTGTGGATAAAAGTTATCACAAAGAAAACTGGGACCAGAGTCCCACCAAGTGGGAAGGTCCGGTACCAAGTTACTGTGCTAGCAACGCCTACTGCAGTAAAGGTTGCGGAGGAGGTCGTCCTGGGTTCACCTGACTCACTGTAAGCCGGTAAAGAATTTAAAGTTAGACAAAAGTTTTGTAGCTGATATATCACAAAAACAGAATGGCCAAGGGGCAGAGTGTATAAAAAGTACAAAGCAAATCCCCAAAGACTTATTGGTTTACTGTCCCATTGATCATACATTTATTGAATCCATGTTGGTAGTGACTTTTCTTTTTGTTGGGGTTTTCCTGCAAATAACTACACAGATATGCACTAGCAACGTGATGGACTGGCCACAGATTGGCATCCAAACTTTAACTGCGATACTGCACTATGAAAGGCGGAACGTGTGTATGTAGAGACTACCGGAACATTTCAAATTGTTGGGTTTGTACAGCCTGTTACCTACAGCATATGGAGGACTTTTGATGTCCGCTGTCCCTTAAGGGATAAAGCAGCCGAGACTTGGGAGAATTTATTTTTTGATACAGGTTCTGGTGGGAGATCACAGGACAAAGTGGCACCCTGTATTTACCTGTTACACAATGTGTAAGGGGAATTGTTTGTTTTACAAAAATGATACGCTCAAGTTAAGGTTGGAGTAATTCGTAACATAACTGTGTCTTATAAATGTTATATAAAGCAAAAGATCAGGAGTATTAGTTGTAGCACGAATTGCCATGATTCGTATTTGAGCTTAATATAGAAACAACATTGAAAGATGCTACAGAAAAATCCTGAATTAGTATAAACAATTGTCTGTTATAGACAGGAAAATGTTTCATTCAAGAGTTAACCCGCATCAGTACTAAAGTAGAAAATTGTTATGGGTTTTTGTTTGTGGGGAAAAAGCATATAAGTGGTTACCTGAGAATTGAGTCCCGGTGAAAGTTGTTTTTGGGTTATCTGGTTCCAGCAATAAGACATACTGGCAGAATTGCCT
>NC_056750.1:435948819-436003819 GCF_019279795.1 Protopterus annectens | reverse complement strand
CTCCATTGTCTAATTGTAAGACACTGAGCAAGTCACTTAACTAGACACCACTCCCAGGCTGTATCTGAAAAATGTCCATGGCTCTATTCAGGAAAACAAAAACTCAAGACATTCCAAGGTGGAGCTGATTTTATAAGTCACTTACAAGGCCACATTTATAACAAGATGATCAGTGTCCATTTACAACTCAGTCCTGTTCTAGAGATTTATTAAAGATTTCATTAACATACTAGGAAAATTAGTGTTGAACTTGAGCTACACAGAAAGGTTGGCTAACCTCAGAGGTACAGTATGTTAAGCACCGTTTGATTAATGAAGGGGGGTTTTCTCATATTGCCATATAAAGGCTAACATGAAGGCTTGGTGTCATTGAGAAAGGTAAAAAAAAACATGACCACAAGGAATAATTGTTGGCGCAGGTAAATTTTAAAACATGCCTGAAATAGCTTTTTACTGAAAAATAAAGTTAGGAATTTGTTTCCATTTACCTCAAGGTAAACAGTGATGCTGAACACCCAAGAATATGTTCGATGCATGGTTTGGATGTACAGAGTGTATATTTAGGACACACACTGATGGTCCCTTAGCATTGTACATGGCACACCTGCTCTTTATGCCAAATGAGCAAGGGCCAAGAAAACGTCTGTATTTAAATAAACTTTTGTGGCATGGTAAAACCTATGGCAGAAGTAAACAGTGTAATATAAGACTGCTTAACTATAAGGCTATATACATAGCATCCTGTTATTTTGAAAGGGAATCTAGTGACCCTATAGATCCCAAATACCATTTTTTTCTTTACAGCTGCAAGAGAAGTGGGTAAGATGAAAATGTGTACTACTCCCTCACCGCCTACAAAATATAAAGAAACCGAGCTACCTAACTGTAATGTATTGTTTTAGTATACTTGCAATGTAGTACTCAACAATTGTTTATGCCAGTGATGGTGAACCTATGACACACATGTCAAAGGTGATACGCTGATGTTCTGCGTGAGCCACCAGTGTTCAACACCACCCAAGATACCAAAGAAATTGAATGAAGATAAATACAAGAAATGTGTGACACTACACTTATTAAAACTCAGCCACAGGAAAAAAGTCATTAACTGATGTTAATCAAATGCAATGTTTTCCATATTTTTTTTAGTTCAATTCAAAATTACTATTAAATGTAGAGCAGTTTTTTTGGTGCACTATTTTAAGCCCAATTATCCCTGCACATATTGTTTTCTCTATTGTAAGTCACTATTTCTTTCACTTTTTAATACACAGCAGCACACATGACTGGGCTGTATTTTTTAAATAAATGAATATGCCAAGAATTGGTTCTCTTTTGTTGGGGGGGGGGGTGACCTCAGAGTAGAGAGAAATTTTCTGAATTTTTGACATGCCGAGCCCAAAAGGTTCACCATCACTGGTTTATGCATTTGTGTTGTATCACAATTTTACCAAATTAAAACACTACCTCAAAAGTACAGATGAGTGGGATAGTCATCGCCATGCTTAATGTATTTCACTACTTCAGATTTTACTGCATTATCTAGAAGTATGATTACAAAAAGCTTGGTCTGAGGGTAAGCAATGTTACTAGCACCCAATGCAATCGCTTACTCCTTCCTTCAGCCCTTATAAAGCAGGCAGCTGCACCCTATGGGTTAAGGAGGCGAGATCTTTAAAAAAATGCATCTGACATCACTTTTTGTAGTTAAACCATGCTTTGGGGAGAACACACTGGGTCAAAGTGACAAGAATTCCTCTTCACAGCACCACAGTCCAGTCCTGACTTCTGAACATAGTCAGTGTGGATTCTGTATGTTCCCACACCCTCGGTGTAGGTTCTATGTAGGTATTCCAGATTCCTCCCAAAAATGTCTAAGTAGCTAGATTTTTTTTTTTTTTTTACCCTGGCCCTTGACACCTTCATAGTGAATGAAAAGGGTTCAGGGACCATTTCAGATAGCAAATTAAAAAGTGTGAAACTACAACAATGAAAAATGCATTTAAAAAAATCTGAATGAACTCCTCAAGGAAATTAGTACATCCGCTGTTACTTTTCTTTGCAAACATTCAAACATACTAATTTTTACATGGTGTCAAAATAAGTGTTAGATAACTGTTACGAGGGTTTGCATTTAGAACAAAAAGCATAATTCAGTTAGAAAAAATGTTCTACTTCATCCATTAGGAATTTGCATGCTGCAAGGCAGCTTAACTAAAAACTTAGCCATGGATCTAGAACTTTGATTTATTCCTCACTGCCAGAAGCAAGAAAAGCTTCAGGGTGCCACATCCTTCCCAAATCGGTTGTACAATCTTTTAAAGGTGTCTATCATTTGCAATCCTATTAAAAAAATTATATATATATAATAGATAGTAGCAATTAGAAGTCCAACAATTGCTATGAGCCTAGAACAAATTTGCCATGTTTTCACCCCTCAGAGGAGCACAAGATTTTACAGAGACAAATGACCGAGTAGAAGACTCAAACCAAACATCATGAATCTCACGACCTGCATGATTCATCATCATTAGTATTCCTCCAAGATCATACAAGGGACATGCTATTAGTCAAAGCAGACCATCAACCTCTATATGTTAATACATACATATCAAATGAAATTACAGTCACACCATTAAAAAAATGAACTGAAGTGGAAGTGAAATGTGAGAAATGAAAAACGAAAACTCAAGCAAGATGGCATCATAAACGTCAGCCTTTCCAAAATTCTGCTAAAAAGAATCATTTTCAATGATGTGTATAGGAAAACTATGGGCAAGCTATTGTATGTTATTTAACAGAAATGCTGCATGAGAAGTACAGTTGTGTACACCTACCATAAATGTAGGTTCGAGTGTCTTCACTGTTACAGTCATGACTGTATGGTTCTCCCCTGCCGGCAGGCAGTCCTCGGTCGGCCAGAATCCCTAAGTCTGGGTCCGGCGTCGGCTGTTCAACCATGCTCCCTGATGTCAGAGCGCCAGGAGTATAAAGCTGACAGCAGACGCCATCTTCTCCAGTTTTCTTGCCCCAGATGTCAGGAGTCCCAAAATGAGAAAGGTCCCATATTCTTTGCAAATACACCTCAGAAGAAAGGTGAAAAAAGAAACCACACAAAAGTAAAAATAAGAGGGGACAGGAGGGAGGGAAACCCAGACTGCAACAGTGAAGACACTCTAACATCTACATTTATGGTAGGTGTACACAACTGTACTATGTTTATCGTGTTTCACTGTTGCAGTCATGCCTGTAGGGTAGAATCCCAAAGCTGAAAGAAAGGGAGGTGGTCATAAAGAGGAAGGGGCGGCTAAAATGCCCTGCAAGACTGCCAGAGGCAAAGCCTGCCCTAGACTTAGAGTAGAGTAGAGAGGTAGATTGTAGTGCTTAGAAAAAGTATGCACTGAACTCCAAGTTGCAGCTTCCAAAATGTCTTTGGTAGGAACTCCCCTGAGAAAAGCCGCAGAAGTGGCAGCAGCTCTGGTGGAATGAGTCCGTATACTCCCTGGGATTTGCTTTCCATGGTGAGAATAACAAAATCTTATTCCATGAGCAATCAATTTAGAAATGGTCTGTTTTAAAATGGCTTTACCTTGGGAACTTGAAGCATAAGAAACAAACAATTGTTCTGATTTTCTGATGTCCTTGGTTCTGTCCAGGTAAAAACGTAGTTGTCTGCGTACATCCAAGGAATGTAAGATCCTTTCCCCTTTATTTTGAGGAGTGGGGAAAAAGGTTGGCAAGTGGATAGTCTGATTTAAAGCCACTTTGGAAACCACCTTAGGCATGAAAGTAGGATTAGTCCTCAAAGACACTCTGTCTTGATGAAAAATAATATAAGGTTCCACAGCCATAAGAGCTTGTAACTCTGAAACTCTCCTGGCAGAGGTTAGGGCTAACAGAATAGCTGTCTTCCAAGATAAAAACTTGATGTCAGAAGAGGCGGCAGGCTCAAAAGGAGGCAAGGTTAGTTTTTCCAAAACATAGTGGAGATCCTAAGCAGGAATGGGAGGAGATCTAGGAGGTCTTAAGTTCTTAGCTCCTCTGAGAAACTGTCTCATGAGCTGGTGGGAAAAGATTGGAGGGTCTGTATTATAATGAGCAGAAATAGCAGAGGCATGTATCTTAATGGAGGATAAATAGAGGCCCTTATGTAAGAGATCTGTCAAGTAAAGTAAAATTAAAAGAATGTTCGAAGGAAGAGGATCAGAATCCTGAGCCTGCATCCAGGAACAAAATCTTTTCCATTTTCCTGCATAAGATTTTCTAGTACTAGGACGTCGGGCTTCTAAAATGACATCCATAACCTGCTTGGGTAGGAAAGAAGAAATCAAAGGCCCTGGATTAACCAGGCCGCCAGGCTGAGAGTTCTGACATGAGAGAGTGTAGAACCTGACCCTGATGTTGGGACAGAAGGTTCGGAGACTGAGGTAAAATCCAAGGGGGCTTCAGATACAGGTTTTTTTTTTTTTTTTTTTTTTTTTTTTTTTTTTAAGAGTTGGGTACCAAAGCTGTCAAGGCCAATTTGGGGCCAGCAAGATTATCATCTTGGGCTTGTCCTGTTTTATCTTTAATAATACCCGTGGAAGAAGAGGAAGAGGCAGAAAGGCATATCCCAAGAGGTTCCTCCAACTGAATGATAGGGCATCCACTTTCCAAGCATCTTTGTGGAAAGTCCTGGTGCAGAAATTCTATAGTTGATTGAGGTGGGATGCAAAGAGGTCTATGTGAGGACATCCCCAGACTGCTGTTATCATCCTGAATATTTTGGTGTCCAGCATCCACTCGTGTGGATCCAAAAGGTTTCTGCTCAGACTGTTTGCCAGGAAGTGTAGCTTCCCTGGTAGAAACTGAGCTTGAAGGTCCAAATTGCAAACTAGAGCTGTGTTCCATAGACCCATGGCTAGTCTGCAAAGGGGGTAGGAATGAGATCCCCCTTGCTTGTTTATGTACCACACAACTGTGGTGTTGTCTGTCCGTATTAGTAGTTGTCCTGGATGAAAAAGATTCCTGAAGGCCAGTAGAGCTTCCTGGACGGCTAACATTTCCTTTAAATTGATATGCAGGTGCTTCTGATCCTTTGTCCAAAGGCCCTGCAGACAGTTGCCCTGAAAATGGGCTCCCCAAGCATAATCTGAGGCGTCCGTGGTTAGAATCTGAGTGGCAGGAGGCAAACGGAAGGGTTTCCCTTTGTTTAGAGTACATGCCCTGGACCACCAAAGAAATTCCTTTTGAAGGCAAGGCAGGACGGAGATCAGTATGTCTAGACTGTGGCAATGCTGAGACCATATACTTTTTAGGTACCACTGTATTTGCCTCATGTGTAGTCTTGCATATGGTACGAGAAGGATGCAGGAGGCCATGTAACCCAGAGCCTGCAGGAATCTCCTTGCAGATAGCAGAGTTAAAATTGCCAAGGTTTTGAAAGTTGAAGCCAGTTGTAATTGTTTTTCAGATGTTAGAAATGCCATCTGGGTTGTGGTGTTTGGAAGAGCACCCAGAAAAGTTATCTGTTGTGAGGGTGTCAAATTTGACTTTATGTTTACAGAGAATCCCAGGAACTTGAGGAGGTTCTGAACAAATTATAGATGCTGGAGTAAGACATCCTTGCTGTCTGCCTTAATTAGGCAATCATCCAGATAAGGGTAAATTTGAATTCCCTTGAGTTAGCAGTAAGCCACTACTGGAGCCAGGCATTTGGTGAAGACCCTGGGCGCAGTAGACAATCCAAAGGGCAGCGCAGAGAATTGAAAGTGCCTCGATCCGACCTTGAACCTGAGGTATTTTCTGAGTTCCTGCCTGATGGGAATGTGTAAATATGCCTCCTTTAAATCCAAAGTTACCATCCAAGCATCTTTGGACAGCATTGGAAGTAGCTGCTGTAGAGTAAGCATCTTGAATTTTGGAATCTCTAGAAAGGTGTTCAAAACTGACAGGTCCAGAATGGGTCTCCATGAGTTTTGCTTCCTGGGGACTAGAAAGAGCCTTGAGTAAAAACCTTGTCCCCTCTCTGAAAGTGGAACCAGTTCTATGGCTTTCATAGCCAAAAGAGCTTCCACCTGGTTTAAGGCCTCTGTCCATTGATGTTTTGGAAGGTCTGGCCATCCACTTGGCCTTGGCAGGGTATGAAACTGGAATTTGTAACCTCTTAAAACCACATCCAGAACCCACTTGTCTTGGGTTATACAAGTACAATTTTGATAGAAAAGAGAGAGTTTTCCTCTGAGAGGGGCTTCCAGGCAAGAAGTTCCTGCAGCCCAACAGAGGGAGTCATTGAGCCTGTTTTCTATGAGCTTGCGACCTGTCCTCTCCTCCCCTAGGGGTGGAAGCAGTCCACTGTCTTGGTCTATAAGAACCTTGTGTTTGAGGCCTTCCTCTGGAGCGTCTATATCTACCCCTCTGAGGCCTGTCTGAAGTGGGAAAGGACCAATTTTTAGAAGGCCAATTTCTGCTAAATCTAGGTGGCTGTACTTGTAAGAAATCTTTAACTGTTTGCATGGATTTCGCCTTATCCTCCATCTTTTTAATCACCTCTTCAGCTTTTGATCCAAACAAAACATTATGCTGAACAGGAGCATCCAATAATTTAGCTTTTACTTGTTCTGGCAAATTTTGTTCCTTTAGCCATGCTTGCCTTCTAATGACTGTGCCGGAGGCAGCAGCCCTACAAGAAGCCTCCAAGGCATCAAATCCGCAGTGTAAACCATGCTTCCCAACTTGCTCAGAGGCATGCAGTAAGTCATGTAATTCCTTATCTGCACAGGCAGAAATGGAAGTAAGCTTTTGTTTTAAAACAGACAAGAGAAATTGCTGGTATTACAGCATATGAAACTGACAGTTTAAAGCCCTAATGGACAAAGTAGCAGAAGTGTACACTTTTTTGCCCCATCTTTCTAAAGATCTAGAATCCTTGTCAGTGGGAATGGGATTTTTGGCAGAAGCGGCCTCAACTCCCTTAGGACCCTGAGAAATGGTTTCAGGGTCAGCAGAAGGGTTCTTGTACAAAAACTGGTGGGAATCAGGAACCCTGTAATATCCATCAGGCTTGACAGGAGTAAGAGGAAAAGAATCATGAGTTAAGTTAGCCTCCGAAAAAGCATCATCCACAATATCCAAAACAGGAGGAATAGCCAGGGGTCTATGTTGGGGGAGAAGAAGAAAATCCCTTAGTCTTTTCTTAGATTCTGAATACTCCTTTCCTTCCCAGTGGAAATGTTCCCTCATTTCATGCAAAGTTTCCCCAAAAGAGAAATCCTCAGGGGGAGAAGCTGAAGGAATGGATTCTTCAGCATCAGAATCCTCATAAGGAGGGAAAGAATATTCCTGGTCAGAAGAGGAAACTGAAGAAACAGAAGCCTGATCAGAGGAATCATAATAAACATCCTGTCTTGGCCTTTTATCTGGAGGGGGATGTGAACCCCTAATCATAGTAAGTAAATCCTCCGCCATCTTGAGTAACTGTTTCCGTGACTTGGGAGCCGGTTCAGAAGAGGCCTGTGTTGCAGTCTTTGATTTAGAAGGAGTCTTTGCCTTTGTCTTTGGCTTTGCCTTTATTAGAAGCTGATTAGGCCTGAAAACCCCTTTGGAAGCCGGTACCTGCACAGCGGCTCTGGACCCATCTGAAGGAGCATTGAACTAAGGTCCTGCAATAGAGATATTTAAAGGCCTGGTTGGCTCGTCATGAGAGTTCATTTCGGCCATCGGTTCTGAAATGGCCGACGACAGGGGCTGCAAAAGCGCCTCACTGACGACAGCCGAACCTGAAGCTGGCTCCGCTTGTGCACTATCATCAGATTTGGACCTCTAAGGCCTGTCTTTATCCTTGCGACGTTTGTGAACTCCGGTAGCCGGAACCGTATCCGACGACATTTTGTAGTTAAAGCGCCTACCGAAGTAATGAAAAGCAAAATCGTACCTTCGTTTAATTGTACGTTGATTGAATCTAGCACAAAACCGACAACTAGCTACATCGTGGTCAGGGCCTAAGCAAGGAATACAGTAAGAATTAAAATCCTTATGAGGTATTTGCTTCCCACATGAAATACAATGAACTTTTTCTGACATCAGACTGGAGCAAGAAAAAGTTTCCCCAACGGGGTACTTAGCTTTGAGTGGAGAAGAAAGTCCTCTGACTGAAGTTAATCAGAAAAAATAGTCAGGAGTCAGCCGACCGGCACCTGCGAACTGCTATCACCGCACGGCAAGAAAGACTGGAGAAGATGACGTCGGCTGTCAGCTTTATACTCCTGGCGCTCTGACGTCAGGGAGCATGGTTGAACAGCCGACGCCGAACCCAGACTTTGGGATTCTGGCCGACCGAGGACTGCCTGCCGGCAGGGGAGAACCCTACAGTCATGACTGCAACAGTGAAACACGATGAACATCTGATCTAACACAAACCAAAAATAAAGGCAAGAGTGCAAGTTAGATGACTGGCAAGAAATGCAAATAACTAAAGATATCCCATTTTTATTATTAGAATCTGCACCTGCATCTAATGTGTAAATATAGTTGTAAAGCACTGAGCCAACATGGCACAAGATTAAGTACATTGGGTCCAAAGCCAATGTTAATATCCCATTTCATGGCATAGCACTGAAGGAAGCTATGCTTTATAGTGCGTTTAGTTTTAATAGCCAGGAATGATAAAATGGCTTCAGCGTAAAAGGAGTATAAATGTAATGCTGTACATATTCACAATCATTCTTACACCTGCAGAGACTTCTCGGCTACTACATAAAGCCAGACATACCAATGGAATCATGGAGGTGTTTAGGTGAAATGGCAGTGGAGTTTTTAACTAGATTGTTTAATGAAATCTTGGAAAAGTGAGAGAATGCCCGAAGAATGGAGAAAGTGTTTTGGTACCAATTTTTCAAGAATAAGAGAGTGATGTGCAGAGCTGTAGTAACTACAAAGGGATTAAACTGATCAGTCACAGCATGAAGTTATGGAAAAGAGTAGTGGAAGCTAGATTAAGAAGGGAGGTGATGATTAGTGATCAGCAGTATGGTTTCATGCCAGGAAAGAGCACTACAGATGCTATGTTTGCTCTGAGAGTATTGATGGAGAAGTACAGAGAAGGTCAGAAGGAGTTTGATTGCGTCTTTGTGGACTTCGAGAAAAGCATATGACAGGATGCCTAGAGAGGAGTTGTGGTATTGTATGAGGAAGTTGGGAGTGTCAGAGAAGTATGCAAGAGTGGTACAGGATATGTACAAGGGTAGTGTGCCAGCGGTGAGATCTGCGGTGGAAGTGACAGATGCATTTAAGGTGGAGGTGGGATTACATCAAAGATCAGTTCTGAGCCCTTTCTTCTTTGCAATGGTGATGGACAGGTTGATAGACAAGATCAGACTGGGGTCCCAGTGGACTATGATGTTTGTAGATGACATTGTGATCTGTTGCGAGTAGGGAACAGGTGGAGGAGACCATGGAGAAGTGGAGATATGCTCTAGAGAGAAGAGGAATGAAGGTCAGCAAGACTAAGACAGAATATATGTGTGTGAATGAGAGGGAGGATAGAGGAATGGTGAGGATGCAGGGAGTAGAGGTGGCGAAGGTGGACGAGTTTAAATACTTGGGATCAACAGTTCAGAGTAATGCTGACTGTGGAAGAGAGGTAAAGAAGAGAGTACAGGCAGGATGGAGTGGGTGGAGAAGAGTGTCAGGAGTGATTTGTGACAGACTAGTGCCAGTAAGAGTGAAAGGGAAGGTCTACAAGAGGGTAGTGAGAAAGGCTGTTATATGGGTTGGAGACAGTGGCATCAACAAAAATGCAGGAGTCAGAGCTGGACACGGCAGAGTTAAAGGTGTTAAGATTTGCAATGGGTGTGACTAGGGTGGACAGGATTAGGAATAAGTATATTAGAGGGTCAGCCCAGGTTGGAAGGTTTTGAGACAAAGCCAGAGAGGCAAGATTACATTGGTTTGGACATGTGCTGAGGAGGGATGCAGAGTACATTGGAAAAAAAAGATGCTAAGGATGAAGCTGCCAGGTAACAGGAAAAAAGAGGAAAGTCCCAAGATAAAGTTTATGGATGTGGTGAGAGAGGACATGCAGGTGGTTGTGTGACAGAGCAAGATGCACAGGACAGGAAGAAATGGAAACAGATCTGCTGTGGCGACCCCTAACGGGAGCAGCCGAAAGAAAATTCATACACTTCAGAAGATACCTGGAAAATCTGCCAAGAAAATGCCATACAAATAAGCCCCGATGCCAAGTAAATAATATACCCCCTCCAAGGACAGCACCAATAGCCCTAAGATATAGCAATGAGTAAAATAGAAAGTTGAAATGTTATCAGTGCTAACAGAATGCTAACTAGTATGGCTACCTTTGTAGAGCAATATAGATTAACGTTTGCCTTGATCTGCAGTGACAAAAATGATCGATTGAGCATTGCTTTAAAGTTGACTTTAAACAATACTATGAGCAAAGTGCAGATTTTTTTCAGTAGTTGCAAACCAGAGAGATCAGCATTAAGCCATAGAATTACTAAATTGGATAGACAGTAACTACAATACAGAAATTTTAAGTTTTCATGATGTCAGTCAATTTTTGGTAAACCAAAAGGACTGCTTGACTTATGATAGGTTATTCAAAATAAAAGTAAAAGGGAGCAGCATGGGCAGATACGTCAAGGAAGAACACTACTGCAGCCTCAGTAATGAAGGCCAGGTTTTCACTTCATTCTGAATCAGCTTCTCACTTCATTCAGATTCAGCTTATCAGAAAAAGATTACTCTGTTTACTCATTATACCAGAGGACTACAATGGACTAGATCCACCCAAAGTCGCTTCATTTTTGACGGAACACATAAGCAATATTCAGCAGACTTTTAGAGAGGCAGGAATGTCATTGCTGCTTACTATGACCTTCATCAGTTCACTTCAGATACATTTTTGCCTGGTCAGTCATCCATACTTTATTTTATATCCCACAGAAATTTGGCAGAGTTTTTTTCCTAAGATATTCACATCAGTGCTGGAGATGTGCAGAAGCTTATGTTGTAGATCTACATACCTTGGCTCCATTTTGTGAATTAGAACAATTGGCCATTCAAATTATTTTGTTAGAAAGTATCTACTTTAGAAGTCCATGAAACTATGGAGGATCTGCATGCCAAATATAATTCCTCAAGTCTAAATGTAAGGAATATCAACTAAGAATTGAAGTGCACAAGCTAGAGCAACCTTATAGCACAATTGTGATGGAGAACAAGATTGACAAGTAGGCTGCATTATGAACCAAATGTAATTTATATTAAAAAATTGGCTTAATGCAGCCTTTGAGCAGGTGGTTTGGTATTCAGAGGGAGAGGGGTATAAAAGGGCATTCTCTATGGCAGGGGCATGTACTAGATTCCTGATGGTAGTGCACAAGCTACACAGTTTTGCTTCATTTCCTTATGCTGTTTATGGATGTTCTTAAGAGGGCTGTACCACATGATGTTACATGCTTGTATGATTTAGAATATTGCATTTCATTCTTTGTTTAAAATGGATCCCGTTTTTATAAATACCTCACTCAGGTGCCTAGTTCCCTGCCTTCTCCTTATTGCACTTTTCCCATTACCGTCACCATTCTTGTAGTACAGCAATATTACTAATTTAAGAAAACATTTTTTTTCAAAATTAGAACCCTTTCAAGAGATGCAAATTTACTGATTCTCAAATATTGAAAGTGATCTCCATCATGATCCACATATGAAGATATTCAGGATACTTTAAATATTAGTGCGGTAGTTACATGTAGAAGAGGTTACTTTTTCACTTTATTTACTTTTTAAAAAATTAAGCCACCCACCCCTCCCCCAAACACACTCACTTCCCCCTTTTTTTGTGGTCGGTACTTTCCTCATAGTTAACAGTTCACTCCATCACACAGGAAAGTTTGTTCATATTTGCACAAAACAGTTTGGAAAAAAAATCATAATATGCAACTTTAATTTAATGACCCCCCCCCCCAATTGTAATTTACAATCCACATATGATCATTTTGTTGTACTACTGATATTTCCATACATGAAGATATGTGGAAAGATACTATGGTGTAGAATTAGATTTAACATAGCTAAATCTTGTTTAGATATCATAGCATTGTAGTTTAATGCACTGTAAGGTCTGCAATTTCCACTGTAATTTTTACTAGTTCAATCAAACTAAGGAATTTAATTTTTCTGTAAAAGATTAGTCATTCTTAAAGCAGGTCTTAACTGTTGGCTTCATACCTCTCAACCTCTTAGCACAAGAAATCTGGACAAACTAAGAATGAGGGGACAAAGGCAGGGACAGATTTTAATTATTACTGTTGTACAAAGTTTATAGAACAGGATTTAGGTTAGCATGTACTTTCCAAAGGATATGAAGTCTGAACCTCAAATGTACATCACTGAATTTAATCCTCAGCGACTTGCCAGAAAACCACAAATTATGAGCAACAGACTGAAAATACGAGGCAAAAAATCTATACATTCTGTGAAAACCTGTATGGGTTTAGAGGCATCGTTGGCTTCTCACTGAGCCTTCAGCTGCAATACAATGGATTATGCACTGAACTTCTAAGGTAAAGTCTGTGGATTTGAAGTCTGTAGTTTTGAGAGCTGTGGCCTGCAGTCTCAAACCATTCTACACCAGGCAGTTAATAGTAGAGGAACAAGCCTGTGCTGTTAAGTTGCTTCTTTGTACAGGGTGCTATTCCATCAGCTTCAGTTTGACTAGTGTGTGACTGTAAGCAAGTCACTTAACCCATGAGTGTCCGTGAGTAACTGGGAAACTGAATAAGGCTCTTCCTTTGTCTGATGGACTGCATGCCCAGCAACTACATATGAACTAAAATAACTTCCTGTTACTGCAGAGTTACACGAGAAAGGGGAATTGCAGTTCCAGAGCCGTACAAGTAAACAGTAGCCCTTCACAAGGCACTGTTCAAAAACACACTCCCTTTGGCATTCAAAGCCACATGCGAAATATATTTGTGACACTCAAATTTGATAGTCATCGCCCTGTAGCAAACAGTGGAGAAATTATATTAGTACAAAATTTAACCTTTAAGTACTATGTAAAATTTCACAATATACATAGCCACTGTGCATGTGAACTTTAAGCCAAATTATAGGCATTCCCTGGCTTCAACTGAATGTTGAAGCAATTACTAAGTAGTAAATGCAAACAGCAGTTATTCGATAAAAACGCGTCTTTTCTAATATGTCAGTGCATTACTGAAGGGCACCACCAGTGTGAAGAGCTTTAAGTTAGACATTATAATCGCACTGGCCTCAGTAATGGACAAAAATAAATATGAAGCTTAACTAGTACAATGCCTTACACATATTCAATTTGCAAGTAGGTCTTTTTTTTTTGGGGGGGGGGGGCAGCATGATAGTATTTGGCCTAAATAACAGAATTGATGTAGATAGGTCAGAAGTAAACCTATTTTTTCTCTACGGTACAACAGCAGATCCAGAATATGTATATAACCCATGAAGATGCTTATAGCAGATTAGGCATCCTATCCTTGGACACTATCTTATCACACTGCACAAGTAGTGCTGCCCTCAGCACCCAACAGCAGTACAGGCTGCAGTCAATAGAAGCTTCCCTTCCATTACATAAAAATCAGCTTTGCAGGGCTGATAGATGGAGACTAGCAAAAACGTTGGAGGATAAAAACTCCTTCAATGTAGTTGAAAAGTAGGATAACATGAATCTTAAATGATGCAAGAAATGCATGTTCAGACAAAAGAAACATTGGAAATACTTAAGTAGCATGCATAGAATAAAGTTGCAAAACAGAAGAGCTAGTGCAGCTAGAAAAGACCAAGGTCACAATGTAAATATTCAGACAGATTGAGCAGATTAAACAAAACTGGCTCAAAAATACCTAGCACAGAGACTAAGAAAACAGGTGGTAGAGAGCAGAGAAAATATTTGATACAGACTACAATGATTAGAAACCCTAGTAGAATGTGAGACTTAAAAACTTCCATGAAGAGCTATACAGTAGAGTACAGAAGAGAGAAGATCTAAATTCATATGAAGCTTTCCCAATGCCCACCAAAATAGTATGAATTTAATAACTCATTGGGCAAAAATGTCTTTATTCAGCTAGCAAAGTTGCTTTAAATTAACGGCAGCAGGGGATGAGGACTTCCCCACAGAGTTCGGGGGAATTGGCAGCCAGTCTATCAATGCACAATCGCATTACCCCAATTCTGTAAAGGAAAGGGATTCTCTCATGGAAAAGGGCAACTGTGTCACTTGTACCAAAAGAGGAATTCCTTTAAAGGACACAATCTTGCAAACCTATTTCAGTATTGATTACTGACTACAAACTATTCATGGTGAATATTAGCTGTTAAAGTGTTTTAAAATCTTATCAAACTTAACAGACCCTAATCAATGCAGCTTTATATAGATTTACATATATTAACTGACTTTTACAAAAAGCCTTGCTGATGGCTAGTGCTGTACAGAAAAGACAGCAGTTAGTGATTAGCCTAGATACAGAGAAGGCTTTTGGCAGAGTAAGCAAATCTACTATACTAACCCTATAATCTAGCATTGTATTTCAGCAAAAGCTCCAATACTTAGCTTCTGCAGTATTTCACTAGCAAGTATATAGCTTTGATATGCACCATCCACATGCATTCAGAAATGCATTCAATAACCAATTAATTAATTAGAATATATGGCATGGAACAGTTGAAAAAAATTTTCAGTTCTCTACATTGGAGAGCGCCTCCTTTTAAATCATTGATTAGATCATGCCAATCTTTGCAAATCATAAAGCTTGCCTTGATTCACAGCTGCAGAGTTGCTATCAATGAATTCAAGTTTAAAAGTAGGTGCACCAGGACTTGCTTTCTATTCTTCCATTTTCTCTGAAAGCTACAGGCACTCTCCATTTTGCATGATTTATGGGCACTGCTTTACAAGAGCTTCTAACATGTTAATTCTAGGAGAAATTAGTAAACAAATTTCCATATTCTGACAGAAGCATTAAGTTTTGCAGCTTCCTGAATAAATCAATGGCAGAAATGAAACTTGCCTATAGTACCCTTACTAAAGCTAGTAGGAGTGTTTTCAACTGCTTAAAACATGGAATAATCACAGGTACCACAAAAGGCCAAACCACATATACCTTTATGCAGACAAGTTCTTGAAACTATCCGATATCAAATACAATAAACCAGTGACCGTAAAACTTTTAGTATATCAAACTCTAGCGCCTCGGCTCAGCCAGCCTTCAATGGAGTACAAAATTAAACACACAGTTGCACATTATATACATTATTCATTCATTTAAAACAATTAGACTAATGACCTAATTAATGTGTTAACAATTATATTAAAACTTTCCAATTACATTCATTTCTTCTGGATTTAAAGTGCTTCTTTGTATAAAGCTTCTTTTTCACATCCATACATTTATCTTTTTTCTCCACTTTTTCTAGAATGGTTCCCTGCAAACTTGCAGGATCTCCATTATGACGTTCTAAAAAGCGTTGAGCCAAGGGACTTTCTATTTTTCTGTTTTTAATCTCTTGTATGCTCTTGAAAAAACAGTTTGAAAGCCCTCTTGCTCTCTCTCTCCTATATAAAACCTTCCACATGGGCATTTAAGAGCATAAACAATACATTCTGTAGTACAACTAAACTTAAGAACTTCTACGACTATTTATTATTTCAAAAGTGCAAACTATATGTTTGCACAAAATATTTCTTTCCACATGCATATGTTCCTTTAAAGATGGGAATGTTTGCATTCTGACTTGGGACAACAAATTTACTATGCACTATTCTAACTTTTATATTGTTCTTGAAACACTTTACAAGTACTTAACAGTGCCCACATCCCAAAGCAAGCAGGGCTGAATAGGATTATCCTTGGTACAAATTTAGGTCTATCCATCCAGTCAAGACCACCCTTAAATTCAGATAAATCATTGCCTGACCTGTAAAAAGTAACTTGCTCCATAGACTAGGAACAAATTGAGTTACAAACCCATCTATCTGTTCAGTAGCACTGGTTTGTTGATGTAAATATAGATTCCTATTATGGGCATTTGTGAAGGCACAGGAGGTCAAATAGGAGCTGGTTTTCTATGGCTTAAAAAGATACAGGTCACCTCAAAGCAACCAGTAAGCTACTTGGTATAAAGAGTTAATTAGCAAAGGGGGCCATTGTATCAAATGATGGAACTGATACAGAAGTGTATATAGTGGTAAGACTTCTTTGGATCTTGAAAATGTTCCCTTGTTAATTAACTGTGCATGATGGGATTCCCTCACTATGGTAGAAACATGATGATCAAAGGAGGTTAAGATAAGCAGTGCGCATAGAATGGTCACTGCCTGCAACCTGTGTTACCTTTTCAAAGAGGTTTCCTACATTCAAGAGACAGGGCCTGCCCTTGATAAACATACCGAGTGGGGTCTACGTCCATTAAGTTGGCCATGTCTGCATAAATGAGTTTACCATGTCAAATTCCACAGTTTTGTATAAACGGCTTGGGAAAATGGTCTATAAAATTACCTGCATCACTAGAGGGGCCACCCTTGTTTACAGGAGTCACAGAGGCTGTTCTCCAGGTATCAGACACAACTTCTTAGACAGTGCATGCAGGACACCTGAGAACATACTTTTCTGGTCCAACAAACATTTTTAGCCTTTGCTTCTATACTCAAGTGTTATAATCCCCATCAGTCAGGATTAGTGCGCATAACAATCAGAATAAAAAAAAAAGTTTACTAGCATTAAAGTAGTCATTCATCCTACCACTTAGACATTTGAGTCTATACCTGTGGAACAGATATCTGTGTACTGTAATTGTTTCACCATGCAAAACTTTTCATATGCTATGTGGCTCATATGAAAAATATATTTTCTAAAATAGATTAAAACATAAGCATTCGTCTGTGCATACTCAACTAAGCAAAATGACCAATAGCCTCCTAAAATGCATAGAATATATGCATAGGGTATAATTTAATAGCCATCTCCATCAATAAGAATCATAGGTAGATCAAGAGTGAATTTCTGATTTCCCATACACTAATCCAGGTTGAGCGTGAACAAGGTTACTTAAGGGATCTGCTTCACATTGATGGAAAACGTATTCCAGAGAATGAGAATTATGAGATAAATGCTGGTCCCTAGAGCACATCCTATATAAAAGGTGCGAGCAAAGCTCAAAATCCCTAAATGTAGTAGTTCTGGTGCTGTTCATTTTGCAGATTCACAAAAGGTCTACCACAGTGGGATCCAAGGATGCCTTGTATGCCAGGCATAAAAAAGTCACCTCTCAGCAGCCTGTAGGAAAAAGTATGGAGAAAGATCTTTGATGTGATCTGCAGAAGACATGTTTATGTCCTGTATTCTTTTTTTGAGAGGATCTTCCAGGGAATTTCCTGTCGCTGCACATGCCTAGTCAGATATGTATAGAAGGGGGTATTATGTCTCCATCAATAAAACATGCAAATCACCAAACTTGCTATTTTGCTTTTCTTTAACAAAAGGCTCAAAAGCATCTACAATTCCCTTAGCCACTTGAATCATGGCTTCATAGGAGATTACTAGGCTAATGGCCCCCAGAGGCCTTAGCAAGACTAGCCATGTATTCCCACATATAAATGAGAGGATACTTAGGGGGCATATAGTTGTGTTTAGTCAGCAGAGCATTTATATGCTCCCTCTGTCTAGAGGAAAGGAGAGCCCAAGGGTTATAGTTTTGATTTCCTAACAACTAGACCAGGTTACATCTGAGAAGGGTGAGAAACTGCTTCACCTGAATGGGAAATCTGTTCCAAAGCAAATGCATCCCCCAAGCATCTGTCCTTCGGACATGTTCTGTTTATGTAACAAATTTCTTTAATCAGGAATTTCCAATGCTGTTAGACTTGATTGTGCAGCAAGTAACCCACTACTGGATTAGAGGATACCTTATAAGCCAGGCACAGATTACCCCTCTACAATGTGTAAGTGACCGAAATTAAAGGTAAGGCTTTGAGGTGATCTGCTTATTCCATGTTGCTACACTTTGTATTCTTTTTTGTAAGGAACCACTGTGGGTGTTCCAGTTATTGCATATGATGGCAAGGTTCATCATGGAGGTAGCATTGCACTCTCATTGTATTCAGTCCTCGGATCGGAAGGTAACATTTTTTGGCCTGGATTTAAAGCAATGAGACAGGTGTTTCTGGATAATTTGTTTAATGTGATAGTATATCTATTGTGTGTGTACTTAGGTTTGCTATATCCACCAGCCCTGCATAGATGAAATTGTTAATTAGTTCAATAAGCTGTTGTGTTTTACCTTTGAGGTTGTGTTCATAACCGAAGGCAACTTTAGGGTTGTCCTTTGCCTGTAAGGGTATCCTTATCCCAAATTTGGCTTTGGTGGATGTGATCAGAGTCCTGGGTTGCTTTAGTCCGATTTTTTTTTGTATGCTTTGCTGGGCAGTGCACTTCCTAATTCTGGCCATGGTTTTTTCTCATTACACAACTTATTGATATTTCACCAGGGTTGTCTGTCATTTTAGTCTTAGGTTTACTTCAGGTGGGTACAGCTGCCTCAATGCAGTTATTTACATGATGGCAAAGGATTTTTATCTGGGCTAGCCACCCGGCAGTGTGAACCTTGACTTCAAATGATTGCCACTGTGCAAAACTGAGGGGAAAAAGAAAGGTTGTGGATGGATGGAGTTCTGTATAGCTACTGTGTTCTCAGTTTGGGGGAAATTGAAATTTTGCCAGGGTGTCACCCAGCAGTTGGTGGCTTGCTTTGGAATAGTTTCTAAGCATACTATGATCAGATGTGGCAACAGGTTTTAATTTCATCTTGAGGGCAACAGCTTTATGATCCAACATAAGTGCAGATGTAACGCTCAGATAAGTGCAAAGTTAACCCTTAATTTTGTTACTGATTATAAAAGAGAAATGCCATGCAAATGAGTTTGTTTAAAAATTATTCTCTCAACTGCCTTTTTTGTTATTCTTCCTGTTTGAAACTAAACACTTTAAATACATCTAACAAAATATCCAAATTAAGGGACTTCCAAGATGGCTACACATTGAGTATCAACTTATTTCTAGCTCTCCTAGTGTGAAAAACTCAGCAGGGAAGGCCAGTAGACATGTGTCTATGGGTAAACTTTAGTAACTTGCTGGTAAATACACTGCTATGATGCCAGGAATAAAAAAGAAATTCAGAAGACCTGGAAAAATTCAGCTACAAAAAGTGAAGAAACAACACCGACTGGAGAAAGTTCTGTAGCTGCTCAGCAAAAGCAATGCAACCTTCAGACATGACTACCAGTAACCTACAGGAAAGATGCAAAACAACTGCATACAGACATGGTTAAAATAACACACAGACAGATTATATCAACACAAACAAAAAGTTGGAAAAAATGGAAGAAGCTTTAAACAGATATTCAGATGAGATGATAAAGCTGCAAAAAAGTCAGACGTCGAAATGAAGAAAAGGCTGGCTGAATATAAAACTGCTCAGGAAGAGATGTTTCAAAAAACAGAATTAGAGTACAGAGCATGTAGGGAAAACCTGAGATCTTCAGCTATACCAGAGAAGCTGGAAAGAACTGACTGCATTAATATTATGAAAGAACAAATAAGCAACTTGACTGGTATTCCACAGCAGGAGCTGGTTGAAAGGGCACATTGTGTGTGCGCTCCAAACCTAGCTATAAGAAAGCAGCCTAGATCTTTAATAGTGAATATGCAATCCTACCAGCAAGAGTTGATTCTGACAAAACTGTGGCAAAAAGACAAAATACTAAAAGTGGGAGACAGCAGACCATTTGTGGAGAATGATTACTCACTGTACACCAGGCAGAACAATTCATTCCACTTTTCAAGGTATGTGGAGACGCAGGTGTAAGATTCAAACTGCTGTATCCAGCTGTCTAATGTGTCCTTCTCTGGAGGGATAAAATCTTTTAAGTGCATGCTAAGGAGGAAAAACAAAAGTTTGTCCAACAAAAAGGGAGCTGTGAAACAGGAAATTCTGCTTGTTCTTCTGGTAATAAAGACAAGAGAAATAGACTGTACCTTTAAAACTTTTTCCAGTATTTCAATGGAAAATGTTGGGAGACAGGTACAGGAGCATAACAGTTGATTAGAAGAATCAAGAATATGTTAGAAATTAAGAAAACATGATTTGGATGATGGAAAATAGTAATAAAACCAGTAACTTACTGTGGGATTACAATGCAATAATTATATTCGTGAAATAACTGAACAAGAAAATCTGGAAATATTGGACTTTCAAAATTTGTTGGACTTGTGGGGGACTCAAGTATATGCCTTACTTCATGTCATTAATGTTCAGAGAAATTCTTTGGGGAGGGGAAGAGAGGGGGAGAAAGCTAAGTCAACATTTTCTTAATACTACTGCACTTGTGTTGCATGATTTTCTTTGCATGCTATTTTTTTAAAGTGCAATGGAGACTGTAAACGGGTATGTTTTTTCTCTTCTTCTCTTCCTTCTTGTACAGTTTTGAGAAATATAGGCAATGCAAAATAAAGCAAAACAAGAGCCTGGTTGAAAAGGAATATCAACGTTAAAATTAATGTGCTTAGGGAAATGACTGGATTGAGGACCCTGGATTGATTAGTTGTAAGAGAGAACAAGTACATGAAAAAGAATATTGAATGTTATTAGGCCTTTTTTCTAGCAATACATGTATATTTAGTAGCAATTCTGTAGCTGGTCTTCATGTTTCCATGGAAACAAATCGGATAGAAACCATCTGCCTGGCTCGCATGTCTCCATGGAGGCAATCTGATAGAGAAACTGGAGACAGTCTGGTGGAAGGGGATTGGCAGAGGGAAAAAGAAAAGAAAAATTGGCTAGGACATGATGTTCTCTGAAAGGAATCCTGGGTTTTCCCAGCTGGGAGAGCTTTAAAGATAAGACAAAACCAACAGTTCTCCGTTATTTTTTAAAAATTCAATGGGGATAACAATATTATCAGGTCCTTTTGCTTTTCTTCCTTCTCTTTTTCTTTTTTCAGTTTTAAGAAATGCAGGCACTGCAATGTAAAAAAAATAAATAAATAAATAAGGGGGGGGGGTCTGGTTATGACAAAAGAAAAATCAGTGTGTTTTTTCCCATGCTTGCTTAGGGAGATGTCTGGGTTAAGACACTAGACATTATCCAGTAATATGTCGATAAAGCATGGAAAATGGAAAAATACTGATAATGCTTTTTTCTGGTAAATGATGTATCCTTAGCAGTTTCGTGTCTGGTTTGCATGTCAGTAGAAGACAATTTCATATAGAGAAATGGTGTTTACCGAAAGCTTTCAAGTATTTTCTCAGCTGGGAGAGTTATAAAGCTAGACAAAATCAAATAGCACAGGCTGTACCGTGCAGCTTAACATGACTAACCTTTCTTTTTGGTTAACTGTAGCCTGTCTGAATGGCTATCAACTTAGAACTTTTGTTCTTATTAGGAAGAAAAACTTCAATGTTTGAATATGTACATATGTTTTAGGGGGGGTTGGGGGGGTTGTTCTTTTTGAGAGCTTTCAAGAAAACAGTTATGCAAGATGTGGCATAGGCTCAAATAGATATGACAAGAAACTGTAAAAGAGACCAACTTGCCACACAGTATATGCGTGCAACATAAAAGTTGGAACTAGACATTCAACAAAAAAGTTGTATAGTTATTACCACCACCTTTTATATGCAAGGAAATGTTGCTTTCTGTAATGTATTTCAATCTGACTGGTCTTGCAGATAAATGTAAAAAAGCAATAGTGAACTATATTAAAAAATGTAGAGTGCAAATAGCTGTGCTACAGGTGATACCCCTGGAAAGAAATGAACATGTCACTTTGATAAAAAAAGATTTTCAGGATGATTATTCAGCAGAATATCTGGGGCAAAGGAAAAGAGAGTACCTATATTAAATGGCAAGAAGAGCTTCAATAGTGACAGAAGAGAAAAAAAAGACCATACTGGAATATATATATAGTACTAAGGGGCTGCTGGCAAGGGAGGAGGATTACACTGGCATGCATTTACATCCCACCTAAAACTGCTATAATAGAGGGTAAGAAAAGTTGGGGAGAAATAGTCAGTTTTCATCAAGGAATATTACTTATAGGTGAGAGACTGGAATTTGGTTTGCAACAGAGAAGATGTGCCTGAGGGGAGTGGTCCTAAAAGGGAAAATATAACAAAGGAGAATATATTTTTGAAGAAATGTATGAAAATGTTTGGCATGAAAAGATGTGCATTCAGTACTAGGAGTTCAGAGTGAATTTACATAATGCTCTCCAAAATACAAAAATTGGGTGGCTAGAGAGAATTTATATCTCTCAGGAACATGTGCATTTAATTGAAGGTCTTAAAATGCATGCAATAACTATTTCAGATCATATGCCAATAACCAAAATAAAAACACAAAGTAATAAAAAAAAAAATGAGACACTGGCACTTTCCCACCTATCGGATGGGAAGAGGAATTTTAAGGAATGGGTTTTGGAATTAATTCAGGAGCTACTAGAGAAAACAGAAATTTCTTCTGAAAACATAACTAGGGAGTGGGATAAAATTAAAGTGGAGTTTAAAACTAGGCTGGAAATAAAGGAAAGGCCGATATGGTTAAGCAATTAGAGGGACTGAAAAATGTTAAACTATTGCAAAATATGGAGAATCGCTCAGAAGGAAAAGGAGCAACTGTAGAATGTTAAACAGAAAATAAGGGATTACCTCAACATGCACAAGTTTGGAAAGATTGCTATTAAGCAACGGTTTCTGATAATTCTAGAGCACCAAAACATTTATTATGACTCCAGCAACAGAAAGTGGAAAGGGCTTACACTAAGCTTCAGGAGCCTGTAACACGAAAGATAAGAGATCTTGTGGAAATATTGGAAATTTTATGAAAATTAGTATAAAGCAGAGAAATATGGAAATCAAGAAAAGGTGCAACTGGAAATGTTAATGGAAGTATTAAATATGCCAAGGTTAGAAGTAGATGAAGCTCCATTACTAACAGTTAAGAAGGGGAGAAATGAGATAAAAATATGTATAACCAGTCTACAGGAAATTCTCCAGGAATAGATGGTATTCCTGTGGAAATTTGGAAGCTAGGAAGGGGAAAAACTGATGAAGATCTGGAAGGTTTTAACAGTATTTAAGAGATGTACCAGCATCCTAGAAAAAGTGAAGGAAACAGCAATACCTAAAGAAGGTAAAGATCCATTGGATCCAGCTTCATACAGGCCCATTTCAATACAAAACCAGCATTATAAAGTGTTGATGTCTATAATGGCTTCAAGAATGGCAAAAGTGATACCAAAATTGATTGATAAGGATCAATGTGGTTTTGTGGAGGGGAGGCAAACATTTGACAATATTAACAAAACAATAATGATCCAGAGGGAAGCAGAATGTAGAAAATACCACTGTTACTGGTTGGTCTTGATGCTGAGAAAACATTTGTTAGAGTAGACAGACTTCATGAGCAGGGCAATGGAAGCATTTGTTTTCCATTATAAGGCTGATTAGGAGTATAAGGGATAAGAGGTGAAAATTAAAGTGGGTGGGGTCCTCTTGGATAACCCATGCTCGAGTAGAGAAACCAGGCAGGGTGGTCAGCTTTCCCCTTTGTTTGCATTATATTTAGAACCATTGGCAAAGAAAATAAGAGATATTTAAGGATATAATTGGTATGGTAGTCGGGAAAAGCTGGCTCTGTTTGCAGATATTTTATACATGACAAAACCAGATGGGGACATTACAGTGCTATGGAATATTTTAGGACAGTTTCAGATCTTCTCTGGATATGAAGTTAATGATGCTAAAACAAAAGGCAACAGCAATAAATTATGTACCCACAAACTGGTCCAACACTATCCGTATTTATTGGGACATGATAAAATTTAAGTATTTAGGAGTATGGATTAGAAAAACTGCTGTGGTAGCTAAGGATATGTGGGAAGAGACTAAACAGAAGATACAAAAATTGAGAAACTGGAAGTTTTGTTATATGGATACAAAGATACAAGCAATTAAAACATTTTAGTCCCTTTAGTCTTATACACAGGTCAGGCATATTTTTATCAACCAGACAAGCTGTGAATAGCAATTAAAAAAAGCACTGAAGGATTTTACCTGGAAAGGGAAAACAGCAAGGGTCAAGTGGGATAAGCAGATTCTTCCAATAGAACAAGGTGAACTAGGATTACCCAGTTTAAGGGGTTATTTTAAAACACAATTAAGGCTCTTGTACACAGCACAAGCAGAAACCTACAATTCAGAGTGGAAAGAAATGATACAAGGGGAAAGCTCAAGCAATAAGGAGAGATTGGGATTTTGGATGCAGACTCTTAAAAACCATATAGAGTATTATTTTCATAAAATAGTAGGGAATATTCCACGAACTTAACCAGCATGAGAATGGAGAAAAGATTCTGCCAATAGGGATGACTGTTAGGGATACAGATAATAGGAAAGAGGGGGCTGGAATTTACTGCAGAAAACTGGCAAAGGAACCAAGGTATTTGGAGAAAACAAATTTGAAATAGAAAGGTAATAGAATGAGAAAAGAACAAAATTGTATTTGGACTGTAAGTTAGAGATTGCCTTCCCTATCAAGGATTGATATCAATGTATAGGCAAAGAGAAAGAAATAAAAGAAAATGAGGAGAAATGAAAGACCAGCACTGGTAGAGTCTAATACAATCCAGTACAGAAGCTACCATTAAAAAAAATTAGTACAGCATATAACACATTGCATGATAACTATAAGAATCAAACCAGAGGATCTTAGAAGGGATTTGGGAAGAGAGATTGGATAAGCAATTCACAAAGATAATGGGGGGGGGGGTTATGTGCATCTCCCAAATACACAAAGTCTAGAAGATTTAGGATCTTTGCCTGGAAGTGTTTACATAGGTATTTTTATACCCAAAGTAGACTCCAAAGAATTTTTCCTCAAGTGGATAGAAAATGTTGCAGGTGTGAAGCAGGAAAGAGGTGGCTGGGAACATTTTTTTTGGGAGTGTGGTGGGCTGACAGACTTTAGGAATTCCCTGTGGACTGCTGTGTTGGAGAGCCTGGGTTAGCGGATTGGCTTGACTGGAGAGGTTATTTTTTTGAGCTATGATACAGAATTGGAATTGCCTAGACAAAGTAAAGCCTTACAGAGTAATTATGGTGGCTGCCAAAAAAGGAGTTGAGAAAATGAAAATCAAACTCTAGACCAACTGTATTAGAAGTAGTGAATATAACAGAGATAAAACTGGAATTTGGATCTTTAGTAAAGGGAAGGAGTAAACTACATAGGAAAAAATGGGAATTGTGGGAACACTATATGCAGAGAAGGAAAGAAGTTTAAGAGGTAGGATTTGAATGAGCCATATGTCTGACAATGACTGAATAGGTAAGTGATGTATAATGTTTGCAACTAAAGTGGTGTCGTTGTTTGTTTTTCATTTATATAAATGTAAGAGATCGCTTATGTCATGCATGATAATTTAATAAAGATATTTATTGGGGGAAAAAATATCCAAATTGAATAGAAATCAGAGGTAAATCAATGCTAGAGTAGACAAGAAGTGACCATGAGAAAGCTGCAGACTACTATTTAGTCTGCATCAAAACCATAGCCATGCAAAAGCCACAGCTATACATCTTAGACATTATAACCATCAAGAAATAAAACTTATACTCCACATGTGATCATGGTCACTAAACAGAAAAAGAAGTGCATATACCCAATGCCCCTGCAGTGCACTGTACCGACGCTTTTAATCTTTTTAATTTATGTAGTTTTAAATATCAGACGTATCTACACAGAAACTGAAGGCAATAATAATGTCAAAAATTTAGCAGACAGTTATTCAAATGTACCTAGAAGCACAGCTATAACATAAAACAATCCTTCTCAAAAGGGTTATTCAAGGATTTTGCAATTCAATATTTTAATACCCCTGATCACATGATACAATGCTCTCAAAAAAGAAACACAAACTTCCTCTGATGCAGCACACACTCACCCGTCACCAATATGTAGGAGATCATAATAGTAATCACTCACCTATATTAAGCATGGGCAGCTACCAGAATCAGTGGTGTAATGACCACCACCAATACTCAATGATACCAAAACAAGCACATTATACTATGAACCAATAGAAAGTACAGCATGCCCATGTAAATCAATAAACTTGCTTCCATAACTCCATCCCCATAGAAAGAATGTGCAATACTGATGATTCAAGCACATCTCCCCCTTAAAGCAGGTAAGCCACAGGAAAATAATCTTATTTTCCCAATTCCTGAAATTCCTTTGAGAATCTTCTACAAAACATTCTCAAAAAGCACACTGCTACAATGTTCAGCCTGTATATCCCTTCCAATTCTTCTTAAATGTTATTTAGAGACTATAGAAACATGCACCACCCCCTAATACATAACTGTTGCTTAGTGACAAATATCTGCTTAAGCAATTACCACAATTCACATCACCCATGCAGGTCACTGACTTCTACAAAGAAAAGTGTAGAAACCAGACCAATCACCATACCCCAATATACAGACCCAAAGGCAGTCAAATTGTTAAAAACACTACAGAAAAATTGTTAAAACACAGCACCCTATTGCATCCATCACATACAGATGGAATCAAATGTACAGACATGAAGAAAGATCTTGGTAATTGTTAAAATTCCATAGTTAAAAAAATTAAATTACAATACAAGCTTTCAGAACTGGAAATGTGCCCTTAGACTGGATATGCAATGCACAAAAATTAAACCATGAAATATGTCTTAATGTAATGCTTCCCCAAGTGAAGTTTGTGGCAATGTTTAATTCAATAATTGGAAGGTTAATTAATGGTGGCATATTCAAGGCTTATGAATCTTAATATATAGTTTTCACCTGAAGGAAATCATTCTAAAAGAGTATAATATAGTAACACACAGGAACTAAAATGGGTAATTAACTATTACTAGCATACAGCTCACTGTTTGGTTATATTTGCATTAGTGTACCCCTTCACAGCATTTCAAAGGTGGAGCACAAAATATATAAAATGTATGACACAATATCAGAATAATTCATCCTTCTGAAAACTATTAAAATGGTTGCATGAAGACAATCTAAAAGATAATGTCCTATGGGACCAGCCAAATATATTAGATTTGATGATATCTTGTAGTGAAAAGTGAAAGACCAAATTCTGCTGAATTTTCAGATAATAGTATAGTTCTAAAAGGCATGTCAATATTTATTATAGTGAAATAATCATAAAAAAATACCAAACATTTGGGGAAAAAATATTCTTTAGTGTCACACTATATAAACAGGTTAGAACACCTAAGCTAAGCCTAATTTAGAAGGTATGTGGGACTAAAAACAGAAATGACAAGTATAAAAAACATTAAGTAATTTTGATAACATTTACAGATAGTCAAAGAAAGCTGCCAATATGAACAATTTTTGTGGAAAATTAATCTGAAATGGCGATAAACAAGTGAAATAAAATGGTCAAATTAAAGATCAAAATATCAAAGCCGAGAATAGAGGGTATATATTACAAAAATGCATGCATTTCAGAGAAAAAAAATTAGACAGGATATTCAATACAGATTATAAAAATGCTGTCCCTTCATGTAAATCTATAACCATGTCAAATCAAGATAAAAATTCTAGAAAAATCATAATTCATGGTTTCTTTACTAAATACAACTATATATTACACAAATACAGTTAAAACATTTATGACAAATGTTTTAATGATCAAATAAGTTTATTGTAAAAAAAAAAAAAATAGACCTAAACTACAGCAGTTACTAGATCATATGAAGTAAAAAAAATTCTTTGAACAGGTACCAATGTTTTAGAAATATTCAAGCTTTTATAATAAAACTCCAAATATGGTATTTTCTATGCCAAGGCTATTAGTATTGTGGGGAAAAAATATTCACCTATTACTTTTATTTGTACCAATTCATTTCTTGCCAATGCTACAACAAATGAACAAAATTATATGCAGTAAATGATAATTTATGAAAGTACATTTGTTCAACATGGTCATTTTTAAGGATATTTTCATAAATTAAAAATTCAATATAAAAACGGACAATTCTGTTAACTGTGAAAGATTTTGAAAGAATACAGTTATAACTATAAAACTGTAATAAAAATAAAAAAAAAAAAACACAATATCTCCAAACTTCAAATTTAGAGAGTATGACTGAAAATGTAACACCATAATTAATCTCATGAATATCTGATCTTATTTTGTATCAGAACTATTCTGTCTTCAGTTATTCAAGGTATTGCTAAAACTTATTTCTTCTAAAAATAGCAAAAATTTGGAAAAAAGTTTAGTCTTCACAACACAATGGGAAAGAGATTAATTTCTTACTACTACTGAAACAAAGCAACAACATTATTTAAAATATTTATTAATATTGATTTATAGTCAGTTGTATAAAAAAAGAAAACATTTACATGAATATATTCAAGATTCCTGACCTTCAATAAAGATTACTGCTTGGGATACTTAACATTTCTAGTCTTTATTTAAACAGATTTAAATGTTCTGGATTTAATGAAATCATTGGCCTTACAATGTTTCTAATTAAACATACATAGAAAGTCAAAGATGGCTGCACATGGAGTAACAGCTTAATTCCAACTTGCCTAGTGTAAAAACAGAAACTTAGAGAGACAGCCAGTGGATTTTCATTTCTGGGTAAATTTCACTAACTTGCTAGTAAGTGCACTGTCTGGATGCCAGGGAAAAAAATGCTTTATAACAAAACACAGATGGAGTAAGTACTCAAACAACAAAAGGCTGGAAAAATAGAAGATATAACCAGATATTCAGATGATGCAATGAAACTGCAAAAATCAGTGGCTGACATGAAGAGAAGGCTGGCTGAATATGTGACTGCTCAAAAAGGAAATGTTTCAAAAATAGAATTAGAGGACAGAGCACAGAGGGAAAAACAGATCTGCTGTACCAGAGAAGCTGGAAGGAACAGACTATTCATTTTATGAAAGCACAAATAAGCAACTGGACCTGTATTCCAGAACAGTTAATTGAAAGAGCACACGGTGTGTATGCTCCAAACCTGGCTATGAGAAAGCAACCTAGAACTTTAATAGTAAAGATGCAATCCTACCAGCATGAGGAGCAGATTCTGACAAAACGGTGGCAGAAAGACGGTACTAAAAGTGGGAGACGGCAGAGCATTTGTGAAGAATAATTATCCATTGTACACCAGGCAGAAGAGGAATACATTTATCACACTATTTAGAGAGAGTGTGGAGAAGCAGGCTTGACAGTCAAACTGCTGTACACAGCTCACTTCAAAATATTAATCCCTGGAGGGATACATCATTTTTTGATAAAGTTCATGCTGAGGAGGAAATACAAAAGTTTGTCCAAAAAAGGTGAGCTGTGAAATAGTAGACACTGCTTCTTGTTCTTCTGGTAATAAAGACCACAGAGAAACTGTACCAGTGAAACATTTTCCAATGTTTCAAAAGAAATGATTGAAAGAAGGAAAAAAGCACAAGAGTTGACAAGTAGAATCAAAAATACACTGGAAATGAAGCAAAAACAGGATTTGGGAAATGTACAGGAATAAAGCCATTAACTTAGAAATTGACAAATGTGGGATTACAACACAGATTACAAGAAAATCTTGAAATATTGGACTCTCTTGGACATGTTAAACTTGTAGGGAACAAACTATGCTGTACTTCATGTCATTAATGTCTGGAAAAATACTTGGAGGGGAAGAGGAGGGAGAAAGTCAGCTGTAAGTAAAAAAAAACTTTTTTCTTAATGGTACCATTTTTATAGTGCAATATTTTCTTTGCATGCTATAAAAGTAAAGTTCTCTCTATTTTTAAGTGCAATAAGGATACCAATATAAACAGGTGCCTCCCCCTTTCTCATTTTTCAGTTTTAAGAAATATAGGTACTGCAATATTCAACAAATAAAGTCTAGTTAAAAAAGCATGACAAATGAAAAATTAGTGTGCTTTTTCTCATTCTTGCATAGGGGAATGACTGGATTAAGGACCTTAGCTTGATGTAGTAGCAAGTTTTAAGAGAAAGCAAGTAGATGAATATAGAGTATTAAGGCTTTTTCTAGCAGGTAAATGTATGCTTAGTAGCAATTCTGCATTTGGTTCTCATGCCTCCAGGAGACATCTGATAAAGAAAATGGCTAGGAGATTATGTTCTCTGAAAGCATTCAAGTGTTTTTTTACACAGATGAACACAGTAATTAGGACTGTTCACAGAGATCCATATGCTATAACAGAAGTAGACAGAAAGATTACTGTGCAGCTAATTGAATAACAGAGTTCTACCACAAGAACACAGTATAGTGAGGGAAAGGAAGGGGAGGAATCTAATTACAGAAGTATCAAACAGAGAAAACTATAAAGCAATTAAGACAAGTAGAGTCACTGAAGACTGTAGTAGAGGGAATAGCTTGATGAAAATACCAAGAGAGACATGATCAAAGCAATGCACAGTATTAGAATACACCACAATATATCATGCACTATCACAAATAAATAAAATCTCAGCACAGGTGGGAAAACTTAGATTTGTGGAAAAGTACAAAATAAGCAATTTATGACCCAAAAGAGAGAATTGGGAAGACAGATAAAAGGAATTGAAAGACCACCAAGAAAAGAAGAACTAGATGCATTTTGAAGTATTTATGAAGATCCTGTGGAACATAAAGATGCTAAATGGATAAAAGTAGTAAAGAATAAGTTTAAAGGTGCATGATATGAAATGGGATGAAGTAACAGCCAAAAAGCCTCTAATTGGAAAACCCCAAAGCCCAGATGCAGTACCTAACTTGTGGTTAAAAGTATTAACATATTTGCACGAAGATTTAGCCATGAGTAGGAAAAACAATGCTTCTACTTAGGAGTGAACCTGCAAGCTACCCTAAAAATTATAGGCCAATAGGTTACTTTCAGACTATGTTTAAACTATACGCAGGAATTGATGCAGACAGAGTTTACAGTCATTTAGAAGAAAACTCAATTATGGCAGTAGAACAAAAGGGCAATAAAAATGCCATATGGAACAAAGAATCATTTAATGTCATAGTGGAGAACTGTAAAAAGGGGAAGAATCTAAGTACGGCATGGACTGACTACAAAAAAGGATTCAATAGTATCCCACATTCATGGATAAATGAGTGCTTAAAAATGTATATGATAGACCACTTTACAATTAATACATGATAAAGGACAAATTATTATCCCAGGGATAAAAATTCAAAGGGGGATATTCCAGGTTAACTCTCTGTCACCATTGCTATTCTGCCTTGCCCTTAACCCATTAAGCCATTTACTTAACAGCTTAGGCCATGGCTATAATTTGGCTCCTAAAAAAGTGTAAAGACTTGCATTCTCTGTCGATTTAAAACTGTATAGCTCCTCAGATGAGGAAATGAAAGCACAGCTGCAGGTTAAAACTTTTTTAGATACAAGAAATGTTATTTGGTCTTGATAAATGTGCAAAAGCAACCTTTAAAGCAGGAAAACTGCAGCACCAGGTAAACATTACTTTGGGACAAGAATGTGATATAAAAGAACATGGGCAAGAGGTAGTAAATATTTGGGAATTTATTTAGGGGCAATAGTACAACATGAGCAAATGTGAATAAAACTTAGTAAGGAATACTTTAGAAGACTTAAATTAATCCTGAAAACAGCGTTGACATCTAGGAACAAAATCCAAGCTATAAACCAATTTGTTCTTCCTGTCCTAACTTGCAGTTTTGGAGTAACTGACTGGCCCCAAAATATGTTGGATAGATTAGATAGGAAAAGGATGCTTCATCCTCACCAAATGATTCATAAAAATCAGTGTATACCAAGATTATATACCCTGTTCTGACGGAGTGATGGGCCTCCTTGAAATTGATTACATGTATAGATCTGCAATTGTGGGACTGCACACACATCTCAAGACCCAAAGGTAGTTAAAGTTTTGAAACATGAGAATAAACCTAAGATGACTTCGCTGCTTAGTCTAGCAAAAGCATATTGGTGTCAATCAGGAATGGAAATCAAACCAAGTGTAGATTAAAATCAGGCAGCAACTGAATCTGCCAAAAAACAAAAGAAAGAATATAAGGTGAAGGACCAGATGAGGAAAAGTGTAGAAAATGCATAAATATATTTGCGTATAAAGAAAAACAAAAACACCTTTTGCCTCACTGAAAGGTGCAAAAAGTTGACTGAATAATGATCCAAGTTGGTAAGTAAAAAAACGTTTAATTCCAATACAAACGTGTTCAAAAATAAAAATCGGTCAAGCGCTTTCATCCAACAACCCTGGACTTAACCAGAACCATTCAAACATTTGAAAAATGTCATTGATAAATCATGAATAAAACCAATGGGAATCAAAAGTATTATGTGAAAAAATTTTAAAAAAATCATTAGTAATCAGCCATAAATCACAACATGTTAATTAAAAAATGTCAGGAATAAAAAAAAAAAACTTTTTATAAAAGCAAAGCCTTGTATGTTAAAAATGGCATAATAAAAATGTGGTCATTTAAACCAGGAGCATTATCAGCATTTAACCTAATTTGCCATTTGATTTCTGCCCCCTCAAGAGTGTTTGCCCAGTCACCGCCCTTGTAGTTCACAGCCACAGTTTCCAAAATGCAAAATAAAAACTTTGCACAACCCACACTACTTTCAAGGTGTCTGTACAAGACGTTGCTGGAATTTTTGTGCTTAATAGTATACAGGTACTCACAGATCCTTCTATGAAGGGTCCTCTCTGTCTTACCAATATAAAACTTGGAACAGTCCTGACATATTGCTATATAGACACAACCCCTTGTTCCACAATAGCCCACAGTAGTTCTCAACCTCAAACCTAATTCACTAATGTGTAAAAAAAAGGTTCCTTAAAAATACAATTACAATGTCCACACGCTGTTGTACCTTTGTCAGAGATTTCTTTAACATGGGGTGTTAAAACGAGAACTTTACATTGACACCAGTCTTAAAAACGAAATGTGGGTTATTCCCCAGAATAGCCTGAAGTACTTTATTTGATCTCAACACCACCCAGTTCCTACACATAATGTCCTTAATACTTTTACTGTGGTAACAGTGTGTTAAAACCATACTATTTACATATTCGTTGGAACTAGTTTTTACAATAGTTGGTTCTATAGGATTCCCTAACAAGGGCCTATACCCAACACCCCAGTTTCCCTTAATAAATTCACAAATTTCAGAAACCAATTTTTCAGGATAACCTCTATCCTTAAATTTTTCAGCAGTTCCACCTCACCAATGAAAATATAGGTTGAACACATTCTGGCCATTCTTATGAATTGGCCTTGAAGAATACTTTTTCATATGGTGAGGGTGACCACTGTAGAATTCTAAATAATTAGAAAAAGTTGGTTTCCTAAAAACAAAGAAAATTCTTTCAACACAGTGTCTTTAATAATTACATCCAAGTAGTTAATTCTTCGACTGTGAAACGAGGTAAATTTAAAATAATCACAAATGTTATTAATGAATGCACCAAATTCTTCCCCATAATCAGTATCTTTCCATAAAATAAACATATTGTCCAAGTACCTTAAGTACAATGACCATTTATGTTGGAATTCTGTACTGAAAACATTCTTTTCCCAACTGAACACAAATTAGCAAACAAAGGAGCGCAACTGGAACGCATGGCTACCCCCTGGTTCTGTCTGAAGTGCTCTCTTTCAAAACAAAAAAAGTTGTTTTTTAAACTCATACCCATACATAACATCACAAAATTTAACAGTGTATTGTTGAGTGTAGTTTTCTCCCTCAGAGCATCATAAAATAAGTCTAATCCAACTGCGCGGTGGAAAGATGTAAATAGATCACGAACATAAACGGTTGTAAAGAACAACCTTCACTATACAAGTCCTTCTTAACTCTTAAGTCCCATGAGTCCTTAAGAATGCAATCAATAGGAACCATGGAACTACTCACCAACCTTTCCACAAAAATTCCCAAAGAATATGTCACAATACCGGGAGGAGACAATGAGCATGTAAGGGGGGGGGGGGGTTCTAAAATATCCTTGTGTGTCTTAGGAATGCCAAAAACCAAAGGCGTTCAAGGATGTTTATTAACCAAAAAATTATATATTGCTTCATTAATAACATCTTGAAAAAGGCTGTCTTCCAACATCAACACAATCTTCCTCTGGGCTATGTTCACTTCATTTTTAGACAATATCGTACTTCGCTCCATCATGCAACATGGCTGAAATGCGACAATTGTAGTCTGTTTTGTTGACTATAACGATACCCTCACCCTTATCAGGCTTCATTACTCTGATGTCAGGCTTCATTACTCTGATGTTTTCATTACCCCTAATGTTAAACAAAGTTCTATTCTCACTAGGTGGAAGGTTAAACTTCCCCCTTCTACCAGTGTTAAATACTTTGAATAATTCCTGTGCATAAACTTCTTCAAATGAGGCTATGGCTGGGTGTAATGGGGGATTAAAACAACTTTTCTTCCTCAATTGTTTAGAAGGCGTGACTACCTCCCCTCTACCAAAATAGTAGTTATTCCTGAAAAAATATTTTAAGTTTAACTTTCGCGTATAGTTTTTAAGCTCCAACAATGTGTGAAAAGTACAGTTTTGTACCTACCATAAATGTAGATGTTCGAAGATCCACATTGCTGCAGTCCTAACACTTGGGTAGTCCGCTGTCCCAGTCGGCCCGAATACCAAAGTATATGGCTGACATCGGTCAAGGCGCATTAGTCTGACGTCAGGACGTCAGGGTACAAATGCGCATGACCGACGTCATATCCTCAGTCTTTTCTTGCCCCAGATGTCAGAAGACCCTAGAAAGATAAGGCTAAAACCAAAAAACACCACACACTCCTGCACCAAATATTTCTACAATATATACAAATTTACAAGAGTATAACCTCACCCACACAACCACCCCTAAACACAGAGGGGAAGGAGGGAGGGTAAATTGGACTGCAGCAATGTGGATCTTCGAACATCTACATTTATGGTAGGTACAAAACTGTACTATGTTCTTCATACCACATTGCTGCAGTCCTAACACTTGGGTAGAATCCCAAAGCAGAGGTAAGGGAGGCTGGCAAATCATAAGGAAGCAGGAGCTGACAACATGCCCTGCAAAATAGCCGTGGCAAAACCAGCCCTAGATTTAGAGTAGAGAGGAAGGTGGTAATGCTTAGAGAAAGTATGCACTGAACTCCAAGTAGCTGCCTCCAAAATATCCTTAGTTGCCACCCCCCTTAGAAATGCTGTTGAAGTGGCAGTAGCCGTAGTGGAATGAGGCCTAATCCCAGCTGGAATCTCCTTGCCATGATGGGAATAACAAAATGCAATGCAAAACCCAATCCACTTAGAAATAGTTTGTTTTGACACAGGCTTGCCCTGAGAACTCAAAGCAAAAGAAACAAACTGCTGAGACTGCCTAAAATCCTTAGTCCTGCTTAAATAATAACGCAACTGCCTGTGTACATCTAAAGTGTGCAAAATCTTTTCCCCCTTATTTTGGGGATCTGCATAAAAGGTAGGCAAATGAATAGTTTGGTTTAAAGCCACACTAGAAACCACTTTAGGCATAAAGGATTAGTACGTAAAGATACCCTATCCTTATGAAAAATCAGGAAAGGCTCAACCGCCATAAGGGCCTGCAATTCAGACACCCTTCTTGCAGATGTAATGGCTAACAAAAAAGCAGTCTTCCATGACAAATATTTCAATTCAGCAGTAGCTGCAGGCTCAAAAGGTTGTAGAGTGAGTTTCTCCAACACAAAATTGAGGTCCCAAGCAGGAGTAGGAGCTCTAATGGGGGTCTTATATTCTTTGCCCCTCTAAGAAATTGCTTGAACAAAGGATGAGAAAACAATGGTGGGTCACAATCATAGTGAGCTGAAATTGCTGCAGCATGAATCTTAATGGAAGAGAAAGACAAACCTTTGTCCAATAACTCAGTAAGATATTGAAGAGCCACACTCAAATTTGGCTCGGAAACATCCAAATCCTTTGCTGCACACCAAAATAAAAATCTCTTCCATTTTCCTGCGTACACTTTCCTTGTACTAGGTCTTCTGGCTTCCATAATCACATTCAAAACTTGCTGAGGAAGCTGAGACCTGCTATGGTTCAAAACAGAATATGCCAAGCTGTTAGATGAAGAGAGTGAAGCTTGACATTGAGCAGATGCCCGTCCTTCTGAGACAATAGGTGTGGAATCAAAGGTAAGGGCCATGGAGGCTTCCTTACCAGACTCCTCAGCAATGGGTACCAGTGCTGCCGAGGCCAATCTGGAGCTATTAAAATCATCCTTGGCTTGTCTTGTCTGACCTTCAGAAGTACCTTTGGGAGGAGAGGCAGAGGTGGAAAGGCATACAGATGAAGAGTTTTCCAACTGAAAGAAAGAGCATCCACTTTCCAGGCTGTGTGATGAAACCTTTGTGCAAAACTTTGGCAGCTGGTGGTTTAGTGGAGAAGCGAACAGATCTATGTCTGGAGTTCCCCATGACACTGTCAATGTCTGAAATACATGAAGATCCAGTTTCCACTCGTGGGGATCCATGATTTGCCTGCTTAACACATCTGCTAAGGAGTTCTGTGCTCCTGGCAGAAACCTTGCTTGAAGATTCAGCTGCAAGCTTAACGCAGTCTCCCACAAAATCATTGCTTGCCTGCATAGAGGATAAGAATGTGTTCCCCCTTGTTTGTTGATGTACCACATGACAGTTGTGTTGTCTGTTAGAATCAACACCTGCCCTGGAAGAAGTAAATCCTTGAAAGCCAGTAATGCAAACTGGACTGCTAACATCTCCTTCATGTTGATATGTAGATGCTGCAGTCTGGCAGGCCACTTGTCTTGTATCCACTTTCCATTCAGATGAGCTCCCCAAGCTGTGTCTGAGGCATCTGTCGTTAGAATCTGACTCACCTCTGGCCGGGTCACAGAGAGCCCCTTGTTTAGGTGACATTCCTGAGCCCACCACAAAAATTCCTTTTGAATGCAAGGTATTATTTGAATGACAGTGTCCAAATCCTGGCAGTGCTGTGTCCATACATTTTTGAGATACCATTGTAGCTTCCTCATATGCAGTTTGGCATTGGGAAGTACCAGAATACAAGATGCCATGAACCCTAAGGCTTGAAGGACTGTCCTTGCAGTCAGCCCGGACTGATGAGATAGTAGATGGAAGTAAAGAGAAAGATTCTTTTGTTTGTCCGGAGTTAAAAAGGCCATCTGGGCTGCTGTATTCAGTCTCACACCCAGAAAGCACATGTCTTGAGAGGGTACTAGACTGGACTTTATTTCGTTCACAGAATACCCTAGGCATCTTAGCACTGCTATCACATATTCCAAATGCTGAAGAAGCACGTCCCTTCCTTGAGCCAGAATCAGGCAATCGTCCAAATAAGGATAGATTTGTATTCCTTTTAGCCTGAAGAAAGCTATCACTGGAGCCAGAACCTTTGTGAATACTCTGGGCGCAGTAGATAAGCCAAAGGGCAATGCAGAGAACTGATAATGAGAATTCCCAGCTCGAAAACGCAGATACTTCCTGCAAATTAGTCTGATAGGAACATGAAGGTAAGCTTCCTTGAGACCCAAAGTTACCATCCAGTGATCTTTGCCCAGCAGAGGTAAAAGCTGTTGTAACGTCAACATTTTGAACTTGGGAATGTCCAGATAAGTGTTGAGGATAGACAGATCCAAAATTGGTCTCCACGTGTTCCCCTTTTTGGTACTAGGAACAGGCGAGAATAAAATCCTAGGCCCCTTTCTGGCACAGGAACCGGCTGAATGGCCCCTATTTGGAGCAACAGAGAAATTTGCTTGTGAGCCTCTTTCCTTTGTTGAGGAGGAATGTCTGGCATGCCTTTGAAAGGAGGCAAGGTATGGAAATAAAACCTGTAACCGTGGTGAATGATATCCAATACCCATCTGTCTTGGGTAATTAAACTCCAGTTTTCTTTGAAAAGTGCCAACCTTCCTCCCAAAGGTGCTGCCAGACGAGAAGATTCTGGCAGCTGAAAAGGCAGGTCATTGTGTCTGTTTACGAAAGGACTGACCCCTGCCCTCACCAGAAGACTGAGCAGGTGAACTCCCTGTTCTAGGCCTAAAAGAACCTTGAGCTCTGCCTCTACCACGTCTAGACCTACCCCTAGACTGGGAATCATAAGCAGGATATGTCCACCCCTTGGTAGGCCAATTTCTACTAAACTTCGGAGGCTGAACCTGCAAAATCTTTAACAGTCTGCATAGACTTAGCCTTGTCTTCCATTTTCTTTAGAACTGCTTCCACAGGCGAACCAAACAACACATCAGATTGTAAAGGAGCATCTAAAATCCTTGTTTTCACATGCTCAGCTAAATTCTGATCCCTCAACCAGGCGTGCCTGTGAAGAACCGAACCAGTGGCAGCCACCCTCGAAGAGGCCTGCACAGCATCAAAACCACATTGTAAAGAATGCTTACCCACCTGTTCAGAAACATGAACTAAATCCTGCAACTCTTTACACTCAATACCTTCCGCCAAAGCATCTACCTTAGACTTTAATTGTGAAAGGAGATAATTTTGGTATTTCAACATGTGAAACTGACAATTCAAAGCTCTCATGGCCAAAGTGGAAGAAGTATACACTTTCTTTCCCCATCTATCCAAAGCCCTAGCCTCTTTATCTGGAGGAACAGGATTTTTAACAGAAGCCTTAACACCTTTAGGCCCCTGTGAAACAGTTTCCGGGTCTGCCCTAGGACTCTTAAAAAGATACTTATGAGCTTCAGGCACCCTATAATATCTATCCGGTTTAACTGGAGCAGGAGGCAAAGAGTCAGGGTTCAGAGAAGCCTCTGCAAAAACATCCTCTACCACATCTAGAACAGGAGGTATAGCTAAAGGCCTATGCTGGGGTAGAAACAAAAATTCCCTAAGCCTTTTCCTGGAATCAGAGAAATCCTGACCTTCCCATTTAAAATGCTCCCTCATGGAATGAAGAGTCTCTGAAAATGAAAAATCCTCAGGAGGAGAAGCAGAAGGAGTAGAATCATCTACATCTGAATCAGAGTAAGGGGAATACTCCTGCAAGTCTTCAGCCGAAGACTCAGAAGCATCCGAACACTGCTCAAAACTCCCAAGCTCAGGTTCCACCCTAGGCCTCTTATCAGGAAGGGGGCATAGAACCTCTAATCATTGTAATCAAATCTTCTGCCATCTTAAGCATATGCTTCTTAGGTACAGACCCTGAAGAACTAGGGGTAACTCCTGAAACAAAACCTGGCCTGCCCCTGGGAGAAGCCTTGGAAACAGCAGGAGGGCCTAACCACCTTAGGAAGGGAGGGAAGAACAGCTACCTGAGAAGCCCCTTCCGCCTGGCCTACCTCCTGAGAGGTCACATCTTGCAGTAATAAAGTCTCTCCCTGGGATTCCAAAGAAATTTCTGGCTGAACCCTGGCTCCACGAGCCCTCTAAAGAACCGACGTCCGGGACGGACGGTTCTTCCAGCCTAGGCTTTGCTGTTTTGTCCTTGCGCTTTTTAGACGAAGCGGGCGTCGGAGCATCCGACGGCATTTTATAATTACACCGCTTCCCAAAAACTAACCTGGCACAATCTAATCTTCTCTTTATAGTGCGTTTGTTAAATCTAGCACAAGAGCGACAGCCAACAACGTCGTGCTCAGGCCCTAAGCAAGGTATACACAAGGTATGGTAATCCCTATGAGGTATCTGTTTCCCACAAGAAATACAGTTATTCACTTTTTCTGACATCCGGTAAAATACGGAGGCAAGAAAAAAACAAAATAATCCCCAACGGGGTACTTAGCCAACTTGGATTCGGTCTGAAACTCCGACTTCGGAAAATCTCAGAACGCCAACCTGCACTTGCAAAACTGCTTCTGCATCGGACCATGCGGCAAAAAAGACTGAGGATATGACGTCGGTCATGCGCATTTGTACCCTGACGTCCGACTAATGCGCCTTGACCGACGTCAGCCATATACTTTGGTATTCGGGCCGACTGGGACAGCGGACTACCCAAGTGTTAGGACTGCAGCAATGTGGTATGAAGAACATCATGTCTTCTTTCTTACTTGGAATGAACTTCATACCTTTTTGTAATAAAGTGAAATGTTCATAAGTGATATTCTCAGAGTAATTATAGATGTTAAAACCCTCGAAACTCAGTCTACCTTTGTGTTCCACAGTAATAACCTTAGCATCATGAACATTTAACGATTGTGATTCCCCCTCCCCCATCTCTGCCCTCTTGGCATTTGCCCTCTGCCACGACCCTGTCTGCCTAAAAAAATTATGGTTTTGGTTGTTATAACCCTTATTCATAAGTCATTCAGACCTTCGAAGAGGTGGATAGCCTTAGCCATATGTTTCTTCCTCACTGTCATAGTAGCAGACAATGGTGTTCACCTCCATTGTCACAATCATTCCCTTCGTCCCTAGGATCATGTGTCATGGACATTAGTAAAATAAGACTGGGGAAAGGGTACACCATTCTGTCTTTATATTCACTTTGTCTCTAAAATCTTGTTTTTCTTCCGTTTCATGTTAATATCAGTTTGCTTTTTAACGTGGTCAAAAATCCTTTCAAACCAACCATTATGTTCAACAAAATTCACATCATTAATAACATTGTTTAAATTGTCTAGGTCAGTTAATAAGGTGTCAGTTCTTTTACTATTTACTTTAATAATGAACTCCATGAGTTCAAAACCGATTCGGTCAAACATTTCAAACAACTGTTCACATTCAAGATGGTCTTTCTTTAACCAGTTAGGGAATTTGCAGATCCTAAGCCCCCTAGGTACCTGTTTTCTGTTTAAAAGATTCTCTCAAAAAATGCATTGTCGCACTGGAGGTTACGTACCTTCAAGAGTTTAGTTTCAAAGTCCTTAAGTCCATTTTTAATGTTTCCTCCACGGGTCTTTGCACCAGGAGTAATAAAACTAAAATTGTTGATGTTCAACCAGTCCCGTACATTACAAAAGTCATTGGTTCCATTTGTGTTTGTTCAACCTTGCCCACAAGGCACCTCCAAGGAAGAAAGTGCAACAGAACCGGAGTTCAAAAGCCCCGGAAGTGAATGATCACATGTATTGTTCAAACTTAGTTCCTTATTAGCAGGGCAACCCGGTTTTGGGTTACAAACAGAATTATATTTCATTTTATCCACAGTTTCCTGCAACAGAGAAACTTTCTGTTCAAGAACCATGAGTTGTGTAAGGTTCCCACTATTCAGTGCTGAATCATTAGCATTGGAAAGGGGTATTTCGTTAAGCAATTCGCTCCTAGTCCCCTCCATGGCTTGCACAAACTAGTCACTTTAATGCACCAAAACAGTGAAGGCACACACTGAAAATGCACAAAACCAAAAACCGCAACGTGAAGGTGAAAACACAAGGAAAAAAAACAAACACCTTTTGCCTCACTGAAAAGTGCAACATGTTGACTGAACAAACCAAGTACAAGGCTTTGCTTTTTATAAAAAAGAATTTTTTTGATAAGACATTTTTTAATTAACATGTCATTTATAGCGGATTACTAATGTTTTTTAAACATTTTTTCACATGATACTTTTGATGATTCTCACTGGTTGTATTCATGATTTATCAATGACGTTTTTCAAATGTTTGAATGGTTCTGATGAAGTCCAGGGTTGCTGGATGAAAGCGCTAGACTGATTTTTATTTTTGAACCTGTTTATATTGGAATAACATTTTTTTACTTCTCAACTTGGATCGTTATTCAGTCAACATTTTGCACCTTTCAGTGAGGCAAAAGGGGTTTGTTTTTTTTTTCCCTTGTCGTATTTTCACCTTCACGCTGCTGTTTTTGATATTTGTAAGTATAGAAAACTTCTGGAAAAACCTCATTCTGATTAGGATCGAATGCAGGAATAGTTAAGGAGAGGCAAATTCAAACCAAGTGATGATGGAAGGAGTGTTGCACACCTCATTGCTAGCTGTAACATACTAATGGTAGAAGAACTGTATAGTGAAAGGCATAATAATGTGGCAACTCTTGCACTGGGGATTGTGCAAACATTATGGTACTGAAGTGGCTGAAAAACACTGGAAGCATGATCCACAAAGCATCATAGAAAATGAAGTCATCACATGGGACCATCCATTACCAACAGTTCAAAAGACAGATGCTAGAAAACTGGTTATAGTTGTCCAAGAAAAGACAAAAGTAGCATTGATCAATGAAATCGCCACACCCAGTGACAACAGGGTCCTGCGTACAGAGACTCACACAGTCAAAATATCAGCATTTGCATGCAGAAACAAGAGCAATGTGGAAAAAAGTTATCCAGACAGTTCCAATAGTGAATCAACAGGTCTCATAAAAGAGAAACAATTGTATTTAGATAAGTTACCAATACATGTAACCCCATATGAACTACAGGAAGAATCATTACTGGGCACACTACGGGTGCTGTGAAGAGAGTGCAACAATATTAATTTCATGAACTTTAATCTTACTTTGACTTGGGAATTTTGCCCATTCCCATCATTGTATTAGAAACCCAAAAGATTTGGAGAAGTTAAAAACTGGGAGAGCTATAAAAAGAGGAGATGAAACCAAACAGCACTTAGTTGAAGCATAGGCTGCACCATGCATATTAGCGTGAATAACCTTTCTTTTAGGTTAACACAAGTCTAAGTGTGTGACTGTCAGTTTGGAACATTGGTTCCCATTAGCTATACTAAAAATGTAGAGTGCAAATATCTATGCTACAGGAGACACACTTGGAAAGAACTGAACATCTGAATTTGATAAAGAAAAGTTTTCAGGATGGCTATTTAGCAGAATACCTGGGACAAAGGAAAAAAGTGCTTTAAATTACAAGAGAACCCCAGATAGTGATAGAAGATAAATACAATAGTGGTTGATTTTTAGTACCAAGGGGCAACTGGCAAGTGAAGAGGATTACATTGGGAGGTATTTACATTCCACCTAAAACTGCTATAATGGAGCTTAAGAAAATTCTGGGAGAAATCAGCTTTCAGTAAGGAATATTACTTATAGGTAGGGATTGGAATTTGATTTGCAACAATGAAGATGCGTCTGGGAAGGTGGCCCAAAAGGGAAAACATAAAGAAGGGTAGACTTTTGAAGAAATTCATTAAACCATTTGGCATGGAAGACGTGAATTTAGTACTAAGAGCTCAGAGTGAATCTGCATATTATACCCAAAGATACAAAAACTGGGCTAGGCTAAACAGTTTACATTTCACAGGAAATGTTGTGCATTTTACTGAAGGGTTTGATATGCACCAATAACTATTTCAGATCATGCACCAATAGTAATGAAAATAAAAACACAGAGTAATGAAATAAAAATGACACTGGCCCTTTCCACCTATATATGCTGAAAAGAGGAATTTAAGGAATGGCTAGTGGAAATTATTCAGGAGCTATTAAACAAAGGTAGATAATTCTTCTGAAAAATATAGTTAAGGAGTGGGATAAAATTTAAGTGGAGTTTAAAAATAAGGTGGAAATAAAAAAAGGGAGATATTGTCAAGAAGTAACCAATTATTTAGAGGGACTGACAAATGTTAAAGTATTGTAAAACGGGGAATCTCAGAAGAGGAGCAACTGCAGAATGCTAAACAGAAAATAAGGGACTACATTGACAATATGCACAAGTTAAGATTGCTGTTAAGCAACTTTTTGATAACTCTACAGCACAAAAACTTTTAGCACAATGACTCGGGCAACAAAATAGAAAGGACTACTGCCAAGCTTGGGGAGCCTATAACAAGGAAGACAGAATTTCCAAAATATTTTTAACAGGATATCTTATGAAAGTTTATACAAGGCAGAGAAATGCAGAAATCAAACAAAGCTACAAATGGAAATTTTTATGGAAGAATTAAATATGCCAAGGTTAGAGGGTGAAGAGGCTCAATTACCAACATTTAGGATAGAAGACAAGATAAAAATGTTGATGTAGAAGCAATCTACAGGAATGTCTCCATAAGTAGATGGCATACCTGTAGAATTTTGGAAGCTAGGAGGGAAAACTGAACTATCTGTAATGTTTAGCAGTATTTTAAGACAAGTACCAACATCCTGAAAGAAAGTGGTGGTAGCTGGAATACCCAAAGAGGGTAAAAGTTCCATCAGATCCAGCTTCATACAGGCCCATTTTAATACTAAACCATAATTATAATGTGTTTATGTCTATAATGACTAAAAAGAACGGCAAACGTGATGCCAAAATTAATAGATATGGATCAATGTGGTTTTAAGGAGGGAAGGCAAAAATTTGACATTAAACAGAACAGTTTAATAATTTAATAAAATTCTTTGGAAAAAAAATGAACTACAATATTAAGCATTTCTATGGTCACCTGTTCCACCACCTTACACCATAAAAGCACCAGTGAAAACAGATGTGAAAAATCTTTATTCCTTAATAGGTGGTTTCTACTGCTAATGTAATCGGTTATTGATGAACACAAAAATAATGCAATATATATATTTTGTAAAAGAATCAGAACTATAGGTATGCATTAAAGTCATTCTACATAAAGCTGAAAAGCCAATTCTTGAATTGCCAATATCTAGGCCAAAATGAAATGAAGAACATTTTAACTTGATTTCAGTTGACAAGTGCCACGTATTTTTTTTTTTTTTTTTACTAAGACATGAGTTAACTTGGAGTTACAAAATAGGCATTTACAGTGCATGTGGAATACTTAAAAATAAGTTACTATTTTTGCACTTTGCATTATCACTCCCCCCTCCCACATTACACACAGGTTTGCCATTCACCAAGGCAGTAACTGCATTTTTCAAAAAATAGTTAACTATACCTAAAATACAGAATGTTTATAGAATTAGGATGAAGCTGAACATTCAGATTTTAAACCACTTTCCAGCTGCTTAACTTCAGCATTAAAGTATTTAATTTATATAAAACATTTAACAAATGTATGAACATAAACTAAAAAAACAAATGAAATTCAACTAAATTTAAATTAACATTCACAATACATATACATTTATGACTACAACTACATCGCCATTTCACTCAATTGACAAGAAAAACAGCGCTTAATTTAATCTAAAATATTTGTTAATGAACAAATTTCAAACACACAAAATATACCTCCAAAGACTTTTTATGCCGGGGTAAGCCCAAACATAAATACACAAACTCCATAATCACACAACCATGGAGAAAAAAATGCTTCTTACACAATAACCACTGCTGGTGCACAACCTTCAAGACATAGCAAAGCATCATAAGAGGGAAATATCATAGTAAAAAGACTGATCATTCCTGTCCTCCAAAACCACACCAGTCGTTTTCTGTACTATTTCACTTTTCAATGCAATGAGTATTGATCAAATTAGTTTAGATTAAATGAACCACCTTTTTTTGTCAAGAGTGACCAAACAATAAAATGAAAGTATCCAAAACCACAAGTAAAAAATAGGCAGGAAGCTATAAGCTTATAAAATAGCAAAGTAACAAGACCAGGATCAAAACACCAATTCCAGCAAATAAAAAAAATATTTGCTGGAATTGTGTTTGGATTCTGGTCTTCTTCCTTTGTTGTTTTATAATAAAATGAATGCAACCCATATTCTATATATGTACACATCTCTGACACACAGACACACCCAGTATATTTGGATGTAGATGCACTGCAGAAAAACGTAAAACAAATAAATCTAAAAGTTGGCCACTAATCAGCTAGTTGATAAAGACAGAAATATGCAACCATTCAAAATGAATGCATTAAGATTTCAGTTTGTACTACTGTCTACCAAGTGCCAGCCAAACACAGCTGTTCGACATAGGGTAGTCAACCGTCTGGAATTCTTACTGTCTGGAAATTAGCGACATTGTCTGGAAAACAGAGACTGCCTTTTCTTGTCTGTAAAAAATAAAAATATTTTATTTCAATTAAAAAAAATTATTATTTTTTTTTTAAGGGTGTTCTTTAAGAACGCCCTTTGCGTTGGGTCACCATTGCACAGTTACAGAACAGATATGTTCATTCTTTATGTGAGGTCTACTACTTCTGCGTGGCGGGTGGAATTTGAATTCCAGTCTCCACTCTCTAGAACATGTTTGTATTGCAGTGGATCATCACCAACAACGGTCGGACAAATGAGAGGTAGGGGTACAAACACACAATGAAGCCTGAGAAAAGGGGACTGACCCTACCCCTACATTCGGTAGAAAAAAAATACTGAATATTTTTGGCGTTCCACTCATTGTCAGTTGTCCAGGTCTTGAAAATTTTGAGCTTTGAGAAAAAAAATTCTGAAATTAATCTTGGGCATCTTTTCTTTCAGAGCCGATGTGCCACTGCCAATGTTTTTGCAGCTTGGGAGGAAATATTTGTTTAGGGCACTTAGTGATAATACACAAAATTACTGGTTAAAAGTACATTTGATTAGAATGTTTATTTCTTGTTGGGAAAACATTATCCTAGGAAATTGTGTATATGTTGATGTTTTTCCACATCAGTTTTGACTGGTATAAGTACATGCGATTTTCCACTTTATTTCTCCCTTCTGCTGAACTAGAAAAAAATGTAGTATTGTAGTAGTCTGTAAACTGTATTTCTGTGCAGACTACCTAACCAGAAGAGCAAATTACAGAACATACCTCCCAACTGTCTAGATTTTTAGTCTCATTTTTGCTCTGTTCCTCATAAAATTTGTTGTTTTCTGGAAGTTTGAGGCAAATTAATGAAGACTGAATTCACTAAATAATGGCAGGCATTGAAGTTTTACACTTCATTTCCTTCAGAAAATACTTGGTAACACAAGACCTTTGATTCTAGCATCTTTCTAAGTTTATGAGCACTATTTAAAATTTGTCCCCATTTTGGGGCTTTGCCCCCCCCCCCATTATTTTTGTAAAAAATATATAACGTTTGAAATAATTTGTATTGTATAATTCCCTAGTGGTTCTTTTCTCCCTAAATGCTGAAACCTTGTAGAGAGGTAATGCTTTGGTCTTCTGCAGCAAAGTATCCACTTTATTTTGTTTTTAGGATACCTTCTATGTTTTACTTATATTTCAGAATGACATTTGAGTAAATGTGATGGATATGTTTGTGTCTCCAGATTGCTATATTACTTCACAATTTATTTTCACAATATGAAAAGATGGTCTTTGTTAACTATTTTGCAGCCTTAAGTCACGTTCCACAATCCACTGTAAATGTAATCAAAACATTAAATGGTACTGAATATACACGCGTGTAACAGTTATCTGGGTATTTTCATTTTTTCTCAGCAAGCTTTTAGCAGTATAACTGTTAGTCATTCAGCATGAGAGAGAGAAAACAGCGTCAGCTAGTTATGAACAGCACTGGGTCACTGCACATTTGGGACTGGTACCTTCAATAGCTTCTTATGGTTAACACTAACGGTGGACCCCAAATGTTAATGCAGGCCATTAAGCTGAAAGCGATGGCAATCTGAAAAAATATACATGCTGCTGTTATCAGTGATCGCAGACCTGGAGATATTTATTTGATGAGCGAGGGCCAGGGTGTGTAAATGTATTTATATGCCTTGCATAAAGCCTGCATTCTTCTTGTGCATCACCCTTGGAGAAACTCTTCAGCCATTTTAGCCTACAAAAGCACTAACAGTTTACAACTCTAATCTGTCAAGGATGTAGTATGCTAATGCTCTGCACAGGTTAAAAAGTATTGAGACTGCCAATTTTTAAGTACACTTCCATGAAAATAACTGTGCAGTACAAAAATTCAGTTACATATTGAAAACATTTTGTGCTGGTGGTGTACTCCCATACCTCCGTTACTTAAATAAATGAATTCTGAGGCAAAAATTCCTTCTGCTCACACTTAGTTTCAGAATTTCAAGAAAAGAACTTATTTCCTTGGACTTGCAGTACAAACTATTTGCAGTACCACACTATGTGCAAGAAATATTGCACTATAAATTCATCTGTGATGCTCATGATTTGCATACTGCTGATGTGATGCAGAGATAATTGAATGGTATGTGCTTGCCTGTTACACACCATTGTTTTATGCCCTACACCAACATTTCAGATATGTCAGAAAATCAGTGCTGTTGGGTTTAAGCTTATAATTTATGTATTCTTTATTTAAATGCATAAAATATATAATTTTTCTTTTCCTTTAGTTTTGCTTTAGATGGCACTTAAAACACTTATTTTTGTTTGTGGTTAGCAATTAAATTTCAGGCTTGCATTAACATTCCAAATCGGCTTGCAGCAGACTGGTAGTAATTCTAAGATTCTGAAAGTGTCTGTCATTTTTGAGTTTATTACCCCTATTGTTTTCACAGGTACACATTCTGAAATATCTGAAATATCTGCAGGTTTAAAAGATCACACAGTGTGCATTGACAGGCAGATGTGTTAAACACCATTAACAGTAATGTTTTCTGAAAATTTTCCAAACTATTCTTCATGCTTATATCATGTCCGATGCCCCTTAGCCAACAGTCGTCTTTTGTCTGGCATATAACGAAGCAACAGTTTATTTTCCTGATTTAGGTTTCATTTCTGTCATTTACTAGACAAAGTGTGTGTTTGTATTTGACATAGAAAACAAAACGTATTGTATGCAAGCAAATATCAAACTGGTTCTTTTCATACTATGTGCACTGATATTCTGAAAGGTGTTTTAGAAAATAGCTGTAACTTTTTTTTTTTTTCTCCTCAATATGGTTTAGGTCAAGATGAAGGGTAGATTATCAGCTTACCAATTTTTTAATGTTGTTTGCCTTTTCGGCTTTTCCCGGGAAGGGGTTGCCACAGCGGAACTGCGGTCTGCTAATGATTGGCAGTAGATTTTTATGGTGCTGAGTTGCCAGCCAGACACCCAACCTTTATCGAAGGCACGCCCATTTACACATGTATTTTGGAGGCCACTCAACCGGAGGGAGGACATGCAGACTCCACACAGAAGGCACTCAACACACACTAGCTGATAATCGAACAGGAGAACCTCTTGCTGTGAGACAACGTAACCGCTGTACCACCGCAAGCAATTTATTCAAGGGCAGCAGGCACTGAATTTGTAGATGAAACACTGAACTATAAAGTTGTTTGCTAGCAGCAACCTTTTCATTATTTACAGATCTCTTTAATGTAAAATTATTCAGATGACTTCTGCAGAGATTGTGCATACTGACTGATATTGATGGATTGCAATGACAGAAGTGTGAGTGGTCTTTTATGGTTGAAATGTTCTGAATCAGGCAGTTTTGTCATTATTGGTTCATATGTTTTGTTTCATTGCTTACTGGAAAAATGTTCAAAACTAAATTTAAAACATGCTCTGATATGTGGTGCTGTATTATACAAGGGATATAACTTAATTATTACATATTATAATTTAATACAATCAGGAAGGTGAATCAAAGAACTTTTGCATGGCACTAAAAAAGTGTGCACGGAGCCTATGATATAAAAACAGCCCAAAGGTAAACCACTGGCCAGATGCATTTTCTTTGAACATGGATTTCAGTGAATAAGTTTTTCAAAGGCAGACAAGTTTTAATGCCAGGTTTGTTTTCACTGTGAGACTATATTGCTTTGTTTAGCAAATATGCATCTGGTTTGTACTATAAAATTTGATAAAAGTTTAAAATTAAATCCAAATATTTGTAATCGTACAATATGCACAGAGTTTTGAACAGTGTTTACAGCAACCGAAAAGAAATAGCCAAGTAATGGGACACTGGAATGGCTGCGTGGGGGAGGGGGTATCAAAATTAAACATTTTTCTTTTGCGTACATGTGCAGAATTTTTGACATGGAAAGTTGGCAATCCTAGTTCCACACAATTTACAGCTGCAATACCAATTACTACACTAAAATGCCAGCCCCAAGGTTACATTAAAAGAGAATGAAGTGTTACTCTAATTGGTTTGAGGAAAGAAGTCCCCACCATGTAAGCACAAACATTATTGAAAGTGTTTGTTAAATTCTGTGACCAACAATTTGGGTACCAGGACACTGTGTTCCGTTTCATGGAGACAAGTGGTGCTATTACAAAATAGACAGTAACACGCTGAAAAAGTTTTTCATTTGACCCACTGCTAATTTATGCTTATATTTTTTTTTTATGCTAAAGTCTTAATATTTTATGGTAGTGGCTTTTCTTTATGGACCAAACTCAATAATCCAAGAATTGAAGATTTCTCAACCACCATCAGAGTCAGATAATCAGCATCATCACTTTTTCCAGCACAATGTGGAGGTAATGTTGAATGGCCAAAGATAAGTGTCAAACTACAATAATATGTCAGTTATTAAATATATTGAACTGCAGTCATTATAGTGAAATGCATTCCAATTTGCCTAGCCTGTACTTAATATATCACAGTATCTTTTGTTTGTGGTAGCATTTTACTCCAAACACTCCTTTACTTTAGGACTGGGGTTAGTCATTTAGTGGCAGTAGGCGTTTACCTGTTCTATCTGAGCTGGGAAGCACACAAAAGGGCTCCAAGTATTATTTTGCACTTCATATACTGTTACTGTACTTTAAATGTTTCACAAAAGCACTGCACCATCTGCTGCTGCTTTAAGTAGATAACTGCACTGTATTATATTGTAGGGCTGTTTGTGTGGTCTTGTTACACTTGGGCTCCAAAACAGATATTCCACATTAAAGATATTTTTCTGCTCTCGTGGCAGAATCGCGATGATCTAACCTGTCCGAGTTGGGGACTGGTGGAAAGCTTATTGTGTGCTTTCCTGATGGCAATTGCATGGTGCTGCTGTTCATGCAACAGCATTTAACAATGTTCTGCATAGATGCAAAAGCCTAGAAGCTCAGCTTTTTCAATAAACAGCTGTCCATGAAACCCTTCTAATATCATTTCTGCTGCTCTAAGAGCAACTCAGTTGATTAATAAGGCAATGCTGCCCAGTGCTCAACTTTTACTCAACACAGAAGTATAGGTTCTACTTGTAGTCTCAGAGCTACCAGTACAGTCCTGTCAAATTAACCCATTCCCTTCCCTAATAAAAACCCACAGTAAGAGCTTGCTATCATGCATGGCAGTTTCCTATCATTCTCTGGCAAGCCTGATGAATATGGGCATCCTGTGGCAAAGTAACAATTGTCTCATGGTATACTAAACCACTTTGCCCTGAAACAAATGTACTTCATGTGAGAGATGTAGTTACATTATGAAACTGGAGGCAAGACTTTCACAAGGACAAATCAAACACCAAATAGGTTGCCAGCACGTGCACACACACAAAAACACACACCTCACACACTAAACAGGACAAACCCACATATGCTGATGTACTCACTAGTTACTTGCAAGGGGGGAAAGTGAGTAAGTGGTTTCTGTTTGGGAGAACTCTCAACAATACAGAAAACCACAGAGACATAGGGCATTCTTTAACTACATCAAAAAAATTAAAGAGAATACCCAGGTATGTGTTGAACTGGTTGTGGATGTCATCAACTATACTCAACAGGAGGTAGTAGCCAACCTGCTACTAGACAGATTTGGAGCAACAGTCACCCCCCATCTTCTCCAGTCATTTCCCAAAGTATACCCATCATGATTCCTCAACCTATTTTCTCAAGACAGCAGGTTATCTTGGCACTCTCCACAGCAAAATACAGCACCAGACAATATCCCAGGTTGCCCTTTAAACAACTTAAAACATGACCTAGCAGACCCACTTGGATTCCTGTTTAACCACAGCCTGAGAACTGGTATAATGAAGAACAGCAACAGTAATACCTCTGTACAAAGGGGGACCATACATTGACCACGGGAATTATAGGCCCACAAGCTTGACTAGCCTCATCTGCAAGGCCACAGAAAAAAATTATTATAGACATTATTAAAATGGACATACGTAATCTCCAAACTCTGGACCCAACCCAATTTTGATTTGTTATAAAGATAGATCATAACTGTTGAACATGGTTGACTTTTTTTTGAAAAAGTCAACAAGACCCTCGACAAGGGAAAAATAGTACATACTGCCCATCTTGACCTAGCCAAAGCATTTGGCACATTCCCCCACTCCAGCATTAGATAAACTCTCCCAATTGTGAATTACCCCCTACATTACTAGACGGGTAGCCAACTGGCTCACTGACATGATGCATATTATCAAAGTGGGCGATTTCTCATCTAGCAAAAGACCAATCACCAGTGGCATAGATCCCTTACTGATCAGAATTCAAGAAGTACTAACAAAGCTCAGTCTGTGGTGGACCAAATTTGCGGATGATTGTCAACTGGGAGATATCAAGTCCCCCAACAATGTTAATGCATTCAGTCAGGGTTAACGCATACAAATGGTTGGTGCCAGATCCATGGATTAAAGCTAAATGTAAAAAACTGCATTATTCCCTTTGGGAAAGCTGACATCCCTGCTAATTACATTACATTACATTATAGACAGCACCCACTAAGTGTAGATCCAGAGATAAGTGATCTGGGTACTCACGTTGATAGCAATCTCAACTTAGACCACCACATATCCATAGTAGTAAGGAAATCCTATGTAGCGCATCTTACAAGTAAAAAGGCATTGCATCGAGATGTAAGGATGCTATAATTTCATTATATTCTGCCCTCAGACCAATAATGGAGTACAATGCTGCCATTTGCATGTACCTCACCAGACACCTGCAACAATTTGAGACCACAAAAGTTTCTCACCATGAAATTACAGGGTATACAAAACAAGCCTTGTGCAGAGAAACAAAGCCCTGTCACTGTATACCATCTCCTACAGTTTGCTAAGGGGTGACCTGTGTCTGGCTGTCTCTGACCTAACCCCTATTTACGAATGTGTAATATTTCCATCAACTACACAAGGGTCACCTGCTCCAGGGATCTTAGCCAAGACTCAGACTAGAGCAGATCATGCTGGAGAGCAAGATACATCTCCCAGAGGCCGACACTTCTCTGGAACAAGCTTTCAATTTACAAGAAACAGAGCCCCTCTAGGACTCTCTTCAAATGCAACCTATATCAATGGATGGGTGCCCTGAAAATTCACTCGTGGGGTGGCACCCATGTCCCTACTGGACAGAGAGAAAGTTGGTATTAACTACTACAGACCATTAGTTCTGCAATTTCACTCACCCAACAATTGGGGTAACTCAGGACAAATATAACTAGGTTTGTAATGTCTCTAGGCCCATTAGCCTAGTAACTTTCTATGAACCTATAATACCCAATCACTATAGTAGTCTTCAAGACCCACCTATTACTGCAGCATCACAGCAATGGTGCAGTCTGGGTTTAGCTGCAGAATGGTAAACAGGAAGGAGAGGGAGACAAGTAATAGAAACAAGTCTTCAAATGCCTTTCTAAATGCTATTTATGCAAGACAGGATCAGATAGGGCCAACAAGCAAGCAAACCTAATTAGGTTTATAAAGAGTTCATTGGAAAGGCTCACAGGGGGAGGGGGGGGGGGGGAGTCTACAGCTTTACAGTGCACAGAAGGAAATACAAAAGTGGTGTTATTATACACTAATTGAATCTGAACTTATGAGTTCTAACATCAGGGTGTACAATGCTCTGCTGAAAACATTCACCACTGTAAAAAACTGGTAATGTAATACAGGGCAGCTGTGCTATCAGACTCGTGTTCACAGAAGACAACCAATGAAGTAATCATTTTTTGATTTTCTTTAGGATTACAGGCTGATGGGAGCCACTAAACTCAAGGTGATTCCCAAAGACTCTGTGGTAGAGTACGTACTGAATTTCAGGAATAAGCTTAGGGAGCTCATGAGCTCAAAATTTGCTGCGCTGCCTCCTAAGATAATGTCCATGGTGGTACTTAGTATTTCTAGTGGGTTACAGGAGAAAAATAAATCTTTTAGTACAACTTTGTGAAACTTTGACTGACGCAAATAAATGTAGCGTCACAGCAGCCATACACTACTCAGCCTGAGGAAATCACAGCAGTATTTCAAATGCATTGGGACAAAATCATTGTTAAACCACTATTTATGGAACACCAGATACAGGCTCCCAATGGACAGACTCTGCAAGGTAGCAGAGCATGTTTAGCAATCCATGCAGAAGGAACTGCAGTAGTCCAAGTCTCCCATGGCCTCATCTGTAGTACTGGTCCTGAAGGATGGGTGCACTAGATTCCACACAGACTATAGGAAATTAAGCACTCAGAACCAGATATTTACCCCACGTCCAGAACCAATGAACCTTCAGAGCAGATGGGTGAAGCCAAGTATATTGACTTGACAAGTAGTCATTTGTAGGTGCCCTTAGTACAGGCAACAATGGATGGGGTCACCTTTTGTAAATCCATACAAATCCAATGTGGTGACAAAAATGCCCCTTGAGATGGAAAATACCCTAACAACTTGCCAAAAGCCAGATTTATGATATTGCTATGTCTCTAGCTCCTGATGGGATGTATATATAAGCAAGAGCAATCTATAGCAAGTGTTGGCATTGTTTGACTTGATGAGAAAAGCCGCAGAAATACTTAACCAATAGAATTACGGGCTTAAAATCTATAAGCTATCGAGAGAGGCTAGCACCTCTATCCCTTTACTCAGATTATAGAATCTTGCCTACTGAGTCAGTAGAGACCCAGTTGTCCTTTTCTTTTATGTCTGCGCTAATCCAATAGCTTCACAGACACCAGAATCGGGTATTTAAAACTTTACCAGCATATGAAGAGAATGCAGTGGAAAGAGACTCGGTACATAGAGCCTCCAACATCTCTGGAATAAACTTCTCCCACAGGATGTGACATTTATTAACTCTCATATAGAATCTAGTAAAAACAAAAGGAAAAGCCTCTTTGTTCACAGTAATCCACTTATCCTGTATGTTCTTCCAAACAGACCGCTAACTAGAATAGAATGTACACATTCTCAAAAAATCAAGCAATAAATG